>NC_056693.1:36940000-37243928 GCF_018350215.1 Panthera leo
TTAACCGACAAAAATTTTATGTATCTTAGAATATTCTAATATAAGTTAATGCTAACATTGATGCCATTGTGGTAGACTCTGAATATCTCAAAAGTACATGAAGGATGGTATACAGCTGTGGAACTCCAACTATTCTACCTGATGTTTGAACATTCTCTGCTTTGGCCCTAAATTGTGGTTGCCTACTCTCTGTTTGAACATCCCAGTGTCAGGGGTGGCTAAGACATCCTCTACTTTGGTAATAGATGTTTACTGTGGAAAAAAAAAGTTTTTCCTTACCTTGGGATGTCTGTAAATTCTATGTAAGATAGTTAGGAGCGCAAACTTTGGAGTACCTTCTGTAGATTAAACCAATGCTGGGTAGGTACATGATTAACAACCTTAAATGAGTTAAAGTTACAGGGGAGAGGTTGACTTGTTGCATCTGGCAACATTTGTGGTGTAAATATTTCTCTCAGGTTTAATTTCAGTCTATCAGCATGACTTTGCTAATAAGTGTACAGGATTGGGAAGAGGTGTATACAGTCAGTTGTTGGGAGACTCTTGGAGGTGGCAGCAGCACACCACTAGTTAAATCTCAACTCTACCTTCTGGAAAAAGTGTTATCTGGGGTAATTTATATAAATATTAATGGTGTTTCCCTTTTCTCAAACATAAAGTGATAGAAAAAAGCACCTGTGTCATGAATGTTCTGAACCATCTAGCACAGAGTAATGCTAAGTGCTCACTATAATTACTAGTATCCTGTTCATCTGCTGATGCCCAATACGGAATACTTAAGATCCTCCTTCTACTTTATGATCTTGCAAATATTTGAATCCAGATATTATACTCCCTCTGGATCATCCCTTCTGAAATAGAAATCTTAGTTATTCTCCTAAAATAAATTTTTATATGCTTTTCACATTCCTCTAATTGGTTGCTCAAAGACAGAGTCTATATTACAGCCTTCCCTCCACCCCCAGCTTAGATGCCAAAATTTTTGTGATAATGCAATTTCTTGCTTATCTTGATGAGATTGTCAATAATCAGCTCGACTGTCCTTTTAAGTCAGGATATGCACCAGGTGTCTCCAACACTGTTGACTTCATCTGCAATGCTGGCTTTACCACTGATTTTCTCTGCTTTGCTCTCATTAACAGATCCAAATTTTCATGTTGCCAATTTAGTAGATATCTGTCTTAATGTAGGCCACCCTGAAACAAATACAGCATTCTTGGTGTGATGTAGGGAGGTGAAATAAAGCAGAATCATCATTGGCTTCATGCTGGGCCATGTATTTGTGGTGGCAGGACCTAAATTTACTCATGTTTTACCTTTTTGTTGTTGCTAAGTTTGTTTATTTTGAGAGCGAGAGCAAGCGAGAGAGAGCGAGAGAGCTCACAAGTAGGGGAGGGGCAGAAGGGAGATGGAGAGACAGAGTCCCAAGCAGGCTCAAATTCAGGAACTTTGAGATCGTGACCTGAGCTGAGACCAAGAGGTGGACGCTTAACGAACAGACTCCCAGCTGCCCCTAGTCATATTGTACTTTTGAATCATCTGAAAAAAAAAATTTTTTTCAGAAATAATTCTCCCTTTTTCCTGGAAAATTATGAGTTATTTTAGAAACACATTTCCCCCCTAATATTCCTCAAGTTTAGTATAAGATGGTCCAAAGAAGAGAATGTGTTTTCTTAACCCAAATTCCTTCAAAAACACAAATACTGAAACTACACCAGAAGAAATCTGTAAAGCTGTGTTTCTTTCAGAGGAATTGTGTTGATAGTCAAGAACCTTCCTAGGAAGAATGAAAACCTGGGTGGCTTCATAAGTGAATTCAATCAGACGTTTAAGGAAGAAATAATAGCAGCCCTGCCCAGTGTTGCTTTAGAATATAGAGAAGGGGAATCTTCCCAACTATTATTTTTTTTTTTACAAGAAAAGCATAACAACCCAGATGCTAAAATTTGAAAAAAATCATTACAAGAAAAATAAAATGACAAATTAAAATCCTTGAAGAACATAAATGCAATAATCTTAAAAATAATTGGTAAATAAATCTAGGAATATATTAAAAGTGAATTTATTACAGGAATGGTTCTGCATTAGGAAAAAAATAATGTAAGTGACAAAATACAACAGGATAAAGAAGAAAAATCATAACCTCTCAATACATGGAGAAAGAGTTCATCCATTGATAATCCTCAGTGATTTGCTAAAAAAGAAAAATTCTCAGTTTGATAAAGTGCATTAGGAAGAACCTACAATTAACATTCCTAATGGTGAAATAAAACCACTTAAGTGTTGGGGGAAAATGCTGGCACAAATAATTCCAAGTCTGTTTCCAAAGCTGGACAAAACTAGACCTGCAGTTTTAAAGAAATGAACCAATTAATTTCAAAGAATTGATGAATTCCTAGAGAAATCCTTTCGATATTTACTACAGAGAAGGCAGTGTCCTGCATTTATTGAGGCAAAATTAGTAAGAAAACTGCTGGCCTCAGACTTCTCCTCTGAAACACTTAAATTCAGAAGGCAGTAGAGCATTGCCTGGGGAGTTTGTCAGAGGATGCAATCAGACGTAACAAAGGCATTCTGTCTGTTCAAAATTAAGGGTACAGAAAAGGTTCTTTGAAATATGCAGAAGTGCTTTAAAAAAGAACAATGGAGCAATTTAATATAGAAAGGATATCTTGGTTTGATTTCGGGCTTGGATTTACATTAGAAAATATTTACTTATAACTAAATCTGGATAGGAGTGTCATTTATATAGAATTACCATATTTGAAAGCATAAAGGTCATTTTTGCATAATAACTACACTTAAGCTTGAGAGAATCAGACGCTTGTCATTTAGATATGGCTCCTGTGTGGATTTGCTGAATTGCTTCCATCTTTTGACTTGGGCACCAAAAATAAGCATATCAGCTGGGGGCACTTGTGATGAAGGCTGTATTCTCAGCAAGCATATGTAAGCGTTTCTCCCCCCAAAAATGATTCATCATTTTCTATCAATAATAACTTGTTTACTTGAAGACACCTAAATTTTTTATTCTAATTATTTAAATTCATGATAGTATATCTGACTAGTTTGTACCATTTCTCTTACATCCCTCACATACATGGCCTTCAGAAGCCTTCACTGGCATCTAATCTATCATCTGTATAATATGTATTTTTTATATTACAGACCAAACACAAGTTTTCTTGAGAAAATTTATAAAATATTTAAAATGTAGGAAAAAGAACAAAATTAAAAATACATATCCTAGCATCTAAAAAAAGAACAAAGGAAAGCAAAATAAACCTGAATAATGTTGGCATATTTATGCCACATATTTTTTTCTCATTGATCATTAAGTGGAGGTATTCTTTTTTTTAATGTTTATTTTAGAGAGCTCCCAAGAGCAAGCATGAGTCGGGGAGGGGCAGACAAAGAGGTGGTCAGAGGATCCAAAGTGGGCTCTGTGCTGACAGCAGAGAGTCTGATACAGGGCTAGAACTCACAAACCATGAAATCATGCCCTGAGCCAATGTCAGACACATAAGCAACTGAGCCACCCAGGTGCCCCAAGTGGAGGTATTTTTCTCAATACGTAAAGCAATATTTCCAGTATTTCTCCACTTACTTACTTCCCCTCATTTTACCTGATTCTTCCCTATAATCCACCTACATGTTTTTTTCAAATATGCAAGTCATTTCTTGCCACAAATCTTGGCCTAGGATTATTACTCCCATGTGATCTCTGATTTGCCCACTGAGCCCTATATAAATGTCTTTGTAATCACCCTATCTAGTATTAGTAGACTTTTATATAATAGTGTTGGGGTAACTTGTCTTACTTCTCCTACTCTACCTTGAGCATCTGAGGAATAGAGGCTATCAACCTTCCTAAACAAGACCAAGACAGAGGCTTGGCACATAGTCAACATGCTAATCAATGTGTATTAAAGGATAAGTGAAGACGATTCGAGTCAAATACAGGCATGCACACATCTCAAACTAAGACAAAAATAAATAAAACCCATACACATGTTTAAATCTATCCACTAAAGCCCTCTTCCCATGACATTTCAGATCCTGGCTTATGAGAAGCCTTTGCATATTTCTGTGAGAGCTGGCATCATGGACTAGGATTCCCTTCTGATGGAAGATTGAGAATGGTTTAGGTTTTTTTCAAACAGGATGCTGTCAGAGAATGCTCATCTGAGCATCAGACTACTGGGATCTTTATATATCTCTTCTCTCTCACCTACACCAGATATGCAATTTTAAAGAATCCCACACCCCTTGTACCATGAAAAAGTATCATAAATTTTGTAAGAAACTTAGTCTAAGAGCTCTGAGAGGCTGGATATGGTAACAGAGAATTTCATTAGAATTTCCATATTTGTGTTCTTTCATGCCTCTGAGCCTTGCTGTGGGTAACATTGTTGCCTCGCTTACTGGGCATAGAGTTTTACATTAGGCCTTTGCTAATTGCCTCCTTTTACTGCTCAAATCTCAATTCCTATGAATGGGTGAATCCCTCCATGTGCGTTCCCAGAGCATCACTTGTGCGATTTTGCCAAACCTCTTGTCACACAGTCTTGCAGTTACCGCTTCTGTGTATGTGTCAGTCGGCCCCCCATGAGACCCTGAGCTCTCTAAGACAGGTGGGTGGGTCTTACTCAGTGCTCGTTCTCTAGCATCTCACATGGCTGGTAGAACATAGCAGACATTCAAGTCTCCATATCTCCTTTGCTACTCATTCCCTCAGCAAAAATTTCCTGCTTGGACTTCTTCCATGGAAAAGTGAAATTTAACCACAGTTCACTTAAGGCAAAGTTAGCAGACCTACTGCTTTGGGAAGAAGTCCCCAACATAGCTGAGCAAAACGACAGAAGGACTTTGGGATTTTGTGAGCTCACTGTTCTGCAGACCTTTTCCCATCTCAAAAGGAGTCAGATGTTTGATGAGTCTAGTTTGATGGTGATATTAAACACACACACACATAAAGAAGAAATTCTCTTCTAGAGGGAAAATCAGTGTTTTACAAAACTCTTGATTAAATTAAGCTAATCAATTTGGTTAGTAACCGACTATATGCCTTGATATATAGCTATACATATACATTCTAGCTTTGAGCTATACTGTTTCCTATCGCTAGATCTGTTTTCTCATTTATAAAAGAAAAAAGGTTGAGCTAAGTGTCTTTTAATCCATTTTCAGCTCTAACTTCTTATGATATAGGGCAAACAAATTGCCTACACAAGATATACATAATTACTTCTTTTAAAGTTAAGAGTGTATGAGTTGTAATAAAAGTAACTTCTCCTCCCCACCTTTTAAAGTTCTTTTGATTTTTCAAATAAAAACAAAGCTACATTTTCTGTTTACTGTCACAAAAGTCACTGTAAAGTAGGAAAGAGAGTTTTTCATTCACGCATGATTTTCATTCACTTAGCAATTATTGAGGACCTACTATATATCAGGCACTAGGTTAGGTACTAAAAGTATAAAGGCAATGAAAAATCAAGCAAGTGAGCTCCACTCAATAAATGATGAAATCAAATGGTAAGCCAGGAGTAGAATCTATGAGAATCAAACCTGATCTCTTTAAGTCAATCAACAAGTCAACTATTATTCCATAAAACTTTGAAGCTCCTTTCATTTCTGGGTTCTGTTTGGGAGTCAAGATTTAAAAAAAAAAATAGATATTTTTAAAGATGGTACTTAGCCAGAAATATATGTACTCGTCTGAAAACTTGGCCTAGAAACAGATTCCACTTGGAAACTGGCTCTACTCCCCAGTTGCCAAAAGAGCCTCATAGCAGGAATGTGACCCCAGCAAGAGAGATATCGAGTATGTGTGAGTGAAATCACTGAGGGGTTGGTGCGAAACAGCTGTGTGATTAAGGAGCCAAACTTTCAAGTAAAAAATAGAATTAATGGGATAGTTAGCCTCGTTGAAAAGAAATTGAAAATGAAACATGTAACAGGCTTGATTTTCTTTTGTAAATGCCGGAAAATGAGTACGTTACACCTGGTGCAAGGGCAACATACCAATGCTGTGAGCAGTGCACAAATTCTGCCTGCATTCTGCTCCAGGAAAAAACAGAAGGTAGAATTTTGCCCCTTCTTTGTTTCTCACCTTGCTTATTTCTTCTTGACTTCACTTCGCATTCATCTTGTTGTATTTTTTCTCCTCTATTCCCTTTTTATTTCTTAAAATGAACATTGAAAACCTATTGCTAGACCCTATATTAATCCTGTAGAACAAATATGTAATACCGAGTCAGGAAGAGGCACCTGGGTGGCTCAGTCAATTAAGCATCCAACTCTTGATTTTTGGCGCAGGTCATGATCTGAAGATTCATGAGTTCAAGCCCCATGTCAGGCTCTGTGCTGACAGTGTGGAGCCTGTTTGGGATATTCTCATTCTCTCTCTCTCTCTCTCTGTCTCTCTCTCAGAATAAACAAACATTAAAAAAATACTGAGTCATAAAAAGACCCTGCTTTCAAGAATGTCATGATCTATAGAACAGATGAAACCTATGGATGCATAAGTATGGATGCAACCTGGATATAACTATGGTTTCTCATGGTCAGTCTTTGACCACATGGAAAAAAATCTTGATATCTAAAAACTGTAAGTGAGTACACATATTTTAAATAACCTTAACATCTAAAAAGTTACTAGAATTACTATAATGATTTACTTCCATCATTCTCAAAAACTGGTAAGAATTTATGCATTTGGATGTAGGAGATCTATATTTAGTACCCAGAAAAAACTTTTTCTAGAATTTTCTGGTGCATCTGTTTGTTTTCTCCAATCCTTTACATTCCCTTCTTTAGCATTCTACTCATCAATTTCATACTTTGCTCTTCTACTCTGGTTTTGGCCGTGAGGAATTTTTTTCCCCACTTACCAAACATGTCAGGTTGCTCTAGGAAGAACAGATACCTTAAAACTTGAGCTCCCCTGTCCTTCCTTGCTTTTCAGGGAGGAAATGGTGTAGGATACTCCATAATTTCTCCCTGATGACCTTTTCTGTGAGAATTTGCCTATAATTTCCAATGATTCTCCACTTATTTCTTCCTACCTTTAGGTTTATTTTTCAGTGTGTCACAGAAGGAGGAGATGGTGAATGGCAGGAGTTGCAAATGGTTTCCTAGTGAATGTGACCTTAGAGATTACAGTGGACCCTGAAAAGGGCAGGGGATGATAGCTCAGGAGAATTTGTCAATGCTTGCTTTTATTTTATGGAAACCTTATTGAAATGTATAGTGAACTGCTATTGGATTATATGACCTTGCATGTTATTTTCTGGGAATAGCCTTCACCCACTGTAGAGAATTAGATATGTGAAGTACATGTGGAAAGATACAGAAGAAAAGAGAATCTTGAGAGTATCCAGACCCTTGTTACATCTACCCGTAAAGCCCAGCCATTCCTGGCTTTCCATGCTGTGAAACAAATCCACTTCACCATGAGAAGTGAATTCCTTATCACTTTTAATTCAGAAGGTTTTAACTATTTCAAAACCAGTTAAAATAAATCCTGGTGGGATGACATTTTTATCCTGATTTTATAGGTGGCAAAATTAAGGCTGAGAGAAGTGGAAATTATAAATCATGTGGAAGGATTGGTTCTGAGTGTGTTGTGTAGACATGAGAATACCTGCAGAGTTTGTTCAAGGAAAATACATCTTCAGTTTAGGGAGTGTGGGTGTTGCTATGTTTGTGTTTCCAGATGATTGCATCTCTGTCCCTTTCTGTGTGTACGCATGTGTGATGAAGAGGTAAGAAAGAAAAATGGGAAGGGGAAAGAGTGAAGTGCAATTTGGTACAGAAGAAATGAAGGCTATATGTGAAATAATGCTAATCTTGTGCTCAACAAAATGAAAAAAAAAATCTGTAAGTCATTGTAAAGGTGTTAGCAGTGTCCTTATTTTCCAAGCCACTTGATCTTCATGTTATTTCTTTCTACCCATCGTTCAAGTACCCAGTAATCTGGAGGGGAAAAAAAAAAAAAAAAAGATGATACACTCACTTCTCTCTGTCCCTTCTGACAAATGAAGACAGCTCTCAACAAGATGGTAATGGCAGTTCCTCCAAATTATTCTAAAAATACTTCCAGGGTATCAGCCTTTCCCTGAACTGCCTTGTTATCCTAATGCAATTATGTAACTTTCTAATCTTTCTGTCAGTGCAGTATTCAGGAGGCAGGAGAAAAAAAAAAATACCGTCAACTAGAAGGACTGAACATTTAAAGTGGAGGTGACTGATTAACCACTGCCTCTGCTTTCTTATCAAACCTATTAGCTACTGGTGTCTGGACCTCTAGCTTTTTAAGGTTCCCGAGCTGGTCAACAATTTCATATTCAACAAATTCGCTTTAATGCTCATGTATGTTATAACCTTCCTAAACCAGCTTTCTACCCCCACTTCCTGCCACCCCTTATTCCCCACTCTAATCATCCGAAGTGTGGCCAGGGGTATTTGACACAGCTGCATGTTCAGTGGTCACTAAAATGAAGTCTGAGCAGGTAATGAGGAATGGATGGGATGCCACGCAATGTACAAAGAAACACCTTTGCTGACTTTGTCATCCCTCTATGGGAGGAACTGAACTGTCCATGGAAATCTGCCTATCTTTCTGTGTGGATACATTTTTTTTTCCATTAAGGAAACTAAAATATGAAAGCAAAATCAGTTGAAGGATAAAATCATAGGATTTGAAAGCTGTGAGGAACTGAAGAAACACTATGCTTTTGCTTCAGTTTAACAGATGAGAGAAGAGAGGATCTCAGAATTTCAGTGAAGGAGGCTTGTGTACTGAAAATAACATGAAGGATATATACCCAGAAGGCTATCTCTAAGTGGTAGATTGAAAATCATTTAGACTTTACTTTTTATCTGCAGTTCTGAAATTTTCTAAAATGAACATGTATCACTCTCTAAATAAAGTGTGTCTATTTAGGTTAAATGACATACTGAACAATTGTCATTTCCTGTTTGGGCTTCGAATCTCCTTTTACAACCAGACAGCCTATTGCAAATCCCTTGGACCACACAGGTTCAGGTAGTGCTTGTGAATGATGCAGTTTTCATCACTAAGACAGAAATCCTTAACTAAATTAGGCTTTATGACAGCAGCCCGCTGAAGGCCAACAGATTTCTTTTGCTATTAAGAGCTGTGTCGTCCGGGGCACCTGGGTGGCTCAGTTGGTTAAGTGTCTGACTTTGGTTCAGGTCATGATCTCTCAGTGAGTGAGTTTGAGCCCTGCATCAGGCCCTGTGCTGATAGCTCAGAGCCTGAAGCCTGCTTCAGATTCTCTGTCTCCCTCTCTCTCTGCCCTTCCCCTGCTCACACTCTATCTCTCCCTCTCTCAAAAATAAACATAAAAAAAAAACCCCAAAAAACAAAACAAACTGTATCTTCCTTTGCACAGACATGGGGTGCGGGCCTAATGCACAGGTCCTCTGGGACAGTGAGTGTGACCTACGTAATAATAAAGAGGATAATAAAATAGCTAACATTTATTGAGCACTTATATGTCCTTGGCCCTATGCTTAGTACTTCAATAGTATCTGTGTAATCATTGCAATATGCCTGTGAAGCAGTTAGTATAATCTTTGCTACACTAAGGGTTAGTGAATCATTCAAGGTCATGCAACTATTAAGTGGTAGATCTGGGAATGATCCCTGAGCTGTTGGATGCCAGATACTATTATGCTCTTAAACCACCAGTGTATCACCTTAACCTTGTTGACTGTGATTGGAAGGCTTAGGGGGCAGAATAATTGGGGACGGGACTCTGAACATGACTTGCAATGTGACAACTGAGAAAAAAGATTATAGCTAATTAGAGTGTAATGTTAATATTGAAGAAAATGTCAGCATAGGGGCCCAGTTCTCATCTCTCATTCAGGTTTTTCATTTTGTAACTATTTATTGAATGTCTACTAATCATCAAGCCTATGTCTAAGAACTGGAGATACTATGAAAAATAAAGCATGGTCCATACTTAGAGCCTACTCAGTGTCAAGGCCTTAATATTTACTTGCTGGTGTCAAAAGAGAATTGCCTGATGTATTTTACCTAAATTTCAAGTATTATTTTATTGATTGCTCATAATGACCACATGAAGTATACAGTATTGCCCTCATTTTATAGATGAAACTCTAAGGTACTAGAAATGTTGCCAGTTGACTAGGTTGGGACTTTAAGAGCTGTGTTCTCAACTACACATCTGTGCTGTCTTTTGATTTATTAAAGGAAAGGCTCATTCTTGTGCCCAGAAACTATGCTTCCTCATTCAGTCTGGAGGAAGGGATGGGGTGGGAGGCGAGGTTTTATTTAACATCAGTAACTGAAGCAGAGGAGCTGAAATTACCTGACAGTTTCTAGCTCAAATGTTCTATATATCTATGGCTTCATATTAATCCATTTATTGCCAAATAGTTTATTCTTTTAATTATGTGTCATTTCAATTATAATGTGTCCATGCCCCAGATGTAGTAGTTTCAGAGGTAAGAGTAAAAAGAGTAATTCAGGGCCAACAAAGAAAGACAAATTGCAACATAATTTTGCCTTGCCTTGTCCTTGGGTTTATCTGAGTTAATAGTATCTGAACATATAAATGTGAAGGATAATGATCTAGAACAAGGGTTGGCAATTTTTTTTTCTGTAAAGGGCCAGCTAGTATATTGGAGGATATCATACGAGCATTTTTATAACCTTTAAAATGCAAATACTTAAAAATGTAAAACGTTCTTAGCTCTCAGGCAGTACAAAAACAGTCAGAGGATAGATTCGGACATGGATTGTACTCTGCTGACACTTGATCTAAAAGATTAAAATTTATTCCAGAGACCTTTGCAGAAAGGTTTTTGGCTGACGAAGTAAATAATATGTAGGGAGAACTGAAAAGTAGTTCAAACAATAATAAAATAGTTTAAAATTCATAATTGAAGAATTTGGAAAATGCATTTAAAAATTTAAGTGCATGCTTGTTAAAGTATTTTTTGTTAATTCACTTGGTCAAATGAGGTCATTCAGCCTTCCCTTTATGGAGGATGTTGCTACTGTCTGGACTGGAGGAAGTATGTGTGCAGCATTGTATCCCAAGTGAGGCCAGACTGCTGGAGCCTGACTCTCATAGATGATAAACCCCTTTCTTGATATGACCTTTTTAGAGACTGTTCTCCATATTCCACACCATGAGCGTCCTTTCCATACACAGTTTCCTCTGTAACATTCAAGTTTTGTTATTAGAAGTCTCATGAATATATTACTTTAAAGTTTTGGGATTTTAAACAGCCTCCTGATAATCTATCACCTAGGGTAAAAGGAAAACAGTTGAAATGGAGGTCAGTTTATGCTGTGAAAACTCCAAGGGCAGATAAGAGATTTGCCTTTTATTTTTCCCTTTTTACAAATAGAATTGTTGCATTTAGGATATGGCCATTTCTTTCTTGAATACCTTTTGGGAAAGGGTGTGTGATTTGAAAGTCCTATGAATAAAGAAACTGAAGCTTCACTTAATTCTTGCATTTTTCCCTTAGGGAATGCGGAATTAATGGATTAAGACTGATTCTGAAAAATTATAAATCCTTTTGCTCAAGATTTGGTAGTCAACTGGAGAGTTCTCTATATTCACTCAATTAGCTGTATTTCTATCACCTGAACTAAACCACTTTAAAATACATTCTCATGTCTGAAAATAACACAAGTTCCTCCTTTATGTCTTGATTCTATTCATATATATTTGTTCTCATCTTCAAAGATGAGCTGATCCCCTCTGGGCTTTCAAAACCCATTCACTGGGCTTTAATTACCCTTTCAAAACCATCATGAGTCTCAGGCCAGTGACCTACTTAGCCAACCACACTGTGTTAGAACTGTCCCTCAAACGGGCTCCTGTCATTTCCTGCTCCTACTTAGTCATGGTGGCTACTTCCATTCCAGTGCTAAGAAGCACGAATCAGAACAACCTTACCAACATACCTTAGTGGGCGAGTTACAAGCAAGCAGGGCCGCATCTTTTAAGCTTTTTTTTCCACCTCTTGTTTTTAAATGTATAAGACTATAAGCAAAGTCAAATTGCAATACTTGAGAGATCCAGAATATTGTCATGGGCACTATTGTTAAGATAATAAGGAATGGAAGTTTTGGTCTCTTGTATCATGGCTTTATAACCAGCCATGGTTATAAAGTGATATGAGTGGTCTGAGGTAACGAGTATATATATTACTATTCTTTCCTCTTGAAAACCTAGAAAATGCCAAATATCTCCCAAATTACTATATTCTCAGTATCACTAGCGTGAGCTTTAGTACAAAACAGTCTCCCTCTCTCCCTCCTTCTCTCCTTCTCTCCTTCTCTCCCTCCACACGCACATACCCCAATAGGAATATCATCCTGCTTTGGTCTCTAAATATTTTGGGCCATTTATGGCTCATTCTTTCAGTCTTCACTCCATTCACACAAACAGGATATACAGTGCCTGCTGTGATGAGGGAAATCATGATGAAAGAAACATGCGGAACCTACCCTCATGGAATGTGAAGACCTTCTTTTTCCACTATTCTCCTTTTGCTACTGCTTGCTACCTTCTTTTCCTGGCTTCCCTTATAACACTTGTTTTCTTTTCTTCTCCTTTTGATACTTCCTGCCCCGAGCAGAGCTGCAGTGCCCAAGTACCAGATCTCTCTGGGCGTTTCTGTTGATAGGTGGTTTCACCTGCTGTGGTTACGGTGTGTGAAAAGCACACATATTTTTGAAGGAACGGAGATAACTGGAAGAGAAAGTGGAGAGCAGTTGAAGGCTATACCATTCAAAAATGGGAACATTCTGTTCAAAACTATTATTGGTTGAAAACATGAAGTCAAATAACTCAAATCCCTGACTGATTCCATCTTTCCACCTCTCATCCTCAGTGGTGATAATAGCATAATATAATGTGTTCTTAGACTTCGAGTAAAACATACTCTAAATAGATTAAAATGTACCAATAAAAAGTAGATCCTATGAAAAATGTTGTATCTTCAGTACTAAATGAAGTCATGGGTCAGAACCAAAGACTTCCTAGGAGTACATTTCGAGTGTTATCTGTAGTTATAGTTTAACAAAAGGCAGCTGGTCACTGCATGAAAGAGAGTAATAAAAGCTACAAGACTAGTAAAAAAAGTTGACAAAAGAGGTAACAGACCAAAAATACAAGAATTTCCTAAACCTCTCTGTCCCTGAGGTTTTGCTCTTTGATGTGTATCTAAGTCATTTTTTTCCTCAGCAACTAAATCATTCTTTGGTCACAGACCAGAAAACCAGCACTGGGGAGTATTCATCTGGGAGACACAAAATAATGTGGTTTGGGAATGGCATTTTCTCTTATTTTTGAAAAAAAAACTATCTTAAACTATCCATCTGGGGAACAAAAAAATCTGTCAACCATTATCAAAATGATTTACTTAAGAGCCATTTAATGAGATTCATTAATTTAAAGAGATTAAAAATAGTCTGTATTAAAGGACATTTTGACAGGAAAAAAATAGGTTATAATAAAAGCTAAAAATCAGCAGTCTCTCTTTTTATCAAAGATGATGCAGAACTTATGGCAAAGTCTTCTTCATTCAAAATGAAATTCAAGATCTGATTCAATTAATAGCACTCTTTAAACCGAAAATAAAGTTTGCAGTAGGTCAGAGTGCTAACTCTACTACTGACAAGAGCACACCATGTTTAGTTTTTTTCCTACAGAGACATCTAAAATGAGATGGAAAGGGTGAAAATGGAGGAGGAGTAAGCCTATACACATTTAACAATAGAGGGAACAAACTGGCCTAGAAACAAAGTTAACTTTTGACAAACTGAATAAAAAAAAAAACAAAAAAAAACAAAAAAACCCAACTTTCCTATTCCTAGTAAGCTTTGAAGAAGCAATTGTTTAGCGACAGCTTCCTTTTCTGAGACTTGTGTCTTGAGAGTGTATTAAATACATTCAACTCCTGCAAACAGTAACATTTACTCTTTCTTTTAAATACAGTACAAAAATGTGTACTAAATATACAAGAATTTACAAGAATGCCTATGTGAGGTCAGTAATTATGGAATAGATACGTGTACGAATAAATACATGAAACTTGAAACATACCGACATATGTCAATTCATACTCATCTAAATTATATGCACATGTATGTATAAATATGCATATGTACATAAAACTGAAGAGTTGAGGTATGTGGATCTTTAAGAAAGAAGGCACTGTATTAGCTGGATCCTCTGGGAAACAGGTGCTAAAATGGAATAAGGAATGCAAAGCTGTTTTGTGGGGTCATGTTTTTTTTTTAAGTTTTTATTTAAATTCAGTCACCCTACAATGTAGTATTAGTTTCAGGTGTCCAATATAGTGATTCAGTACTTGCATACATCACCTAGTGCTCATCATGACAAGTGCCCTCCTTGAACCCTATCACCTGTTTAAACCAATCCCCCTACCCCCCTCACCTCTCTTTTGGTAATTATGAATTCTCTATAGGTAAGAGTCTGTTTCTTGATTTGCTTCTCTTCCCCCACCCCCACCCGCCTTTGCTTATTTCTCTGTTTCTTAAATTCCGCATATGAGTGAAACCATAGGATATTTATGTTTCTCTCACTGACTTATTTTGCTTAGCATCTATTCTAGCTCCATCCATGTCAATGAAAATGGCAGGTTTTCATTCATTTTATGGCTGAATAATATACTTTGTGCGTGTGTGTGTGTGTATTCCACATCTTTATTCATTCATCAATTTATGGACACTTGAACTTCTTTCATAATTTGGCTATTCTAGGTAATTCTTTTATTCACATAGGGGTTCATATACCCTTTGAATTAGTGTTTTTGGATTCTTTGGGTTAAGTACCTAGTAGTGCAATTGCTGGACATAGGGTAGTTCTATCTTTAACTTTATTTTTAGGGAAAAAAGTTCCATACTTTTCTCCAGAGTGGCTGGCCCAGTTTGCATTCCTGCCAACAATGAAAGAGGGTTCCATTTTCTCAACGTTTTGTTGTTTCTTGTGTGATTTTAACCATTCTAACAGGTGTTGGGTAATATCTCATAGTCTTGATTGACATTTCTCTGATGATGAGTGAAGATGAATATTTTTTCATGTGTCTATTGGCCACCTGGATGTCTTCTTTGGGGAAATGTCTGTTCATGTCTTCTGCCCATTTCTTAACTGGATTATTTGCTTTTTGGATGTTGAGTTTTAGAAGTTCTTTCTGTATTTTGGATACACTAACCCTTTATTGGATAGATGATTTGTGCAGAAGCTTTTTATATGATGTGGTTACAATAGATTGTTTTCCTTTTGTTTCCCTTGTCTCAAACATATTTAGCAAGAAGTTGCTATGGTCAGCATGAAAGAATTTACTGCCAATGTTCTCTGATAGGAATGTTACGGTTTTGGGCTCACATTGAGGTTTTTCATCCACTTTGAATTTATTTTTGTGTATGGTGTAAGAAAGTGGTCCATTTTCATTCTTTTGCTTGTGGTCCAGTTTTCCCAATACCGTTTATTGAAGAGACAGTCTGCCATTGGATATGCTTTCTTGTTTCATCAAAAATTAATTGACCATATAATGATAGGTCCATTTTAGGATTTTCTATTTTGTTGTATTGATCTATATGTTTGTTTTTATGCCAGTACCATACTGTTTTGATGACTATAGCTTTGCAGTATAACTTGAAGTCCAGAATTGTGATGCTTCCAGCTTTGTTTTTCTTTTTGAAGACTGCTTTGGCTATTTAGGGTCTTGCATGGCTCCACACAAATCGTAGGATTATTTGTTCCAGTTGTGTGAAAAATGCTGTTGGTATTTTGCTGGGGATTCCATTAACTTCAGATTGCTTTGGGGAGTATAGACATTTTAACAATATTCGTTCTTCCATCCATGAGCTTGGAATGTATTTCCATTTTTGTGTGTCCTCTTCAATTTCTTTTATCTGTGTTATATACTTCTCTGAGTATAGGTCTCTGACCTCATTGTTCAGGTTTATTCCTAGGTATCTTATTATTTTGGGTGAAATTATAAATAGGATTGTTATCTTAATTTCTCTTTCTGCTGATTGATTATTGGTGTATATATAAATGCAACAGATTTCTGTACATTGATTATGTGTCCTATGACTTTACTGAATTCATGTATCAGTTTTAGCATTTCTTTGGTGGAGTCCTTAGCGTTTCCTATGTATAGTATCATGTTATCAGAAAATAGTGAAATTTTATTTCTTGTTTACTTATTTGGATGATTTTATTTCTTTTTGTTGTCTGGTTACTGTGGCTAGGACTTCTAGTACTATGTTGAATAAAAGTGTTGCAAGTGGACATCCTTGTCTTATTCCTGCCATTAAGGGAAAAGTTGTCAGGTTTTCCACGTTAAGGAGGATGTTAGCTGTGGGTTTTCCATAGATGGCCTTTATTATTTGTAAGTATGTTCCTTCTAAACCTACTTTTTTGAGGGTTTTTACCATGAATGGATGTTGTACTTTGTCACGTCATTTTTCTTTGTCTATTGAAATGATTGTCTATTGATTGTCTGATTGTCTACTGGAAGGGTTGTTACCCTTTCTGTTACTGATGTGATGAATCCCATTGATTGATGTGCAAATATTGTACCACCCTTGCAACCCAGGAATAAATCCCACTTGATCATGGTCAGTGTTTTTATTAATGTATTGTTGGATTCCATTTACTAGTATTTTGTTGAGGATATTTGCATCTGCATTTATCAGGGATATGGGCCCATAGTTGTTTTTTAGTGGCGTCTTTATCTGGTTTTAGTATCAGGGTAATGTTGGTGTCATAGAAACAATTTGGACATTTTTTTTCCTTTGCTATTTTTTAATAGTTTGAGAAGAAATGGTGTTAACTCTTATTTAAATGTTTGGTAGAATTTGTGAAGCCATCTGGCCTTGAACTTTAGTTTGTTGGGAGTTGATTACTGATTGAATTTCTTTGCTGGTTATTGATCTGTTCAAGTTTTCTATTTCTTCCTCTTTCAATTTTGGTAGTTTATATGTTTCTAGGAGTTGAACCTTTCTTCAAGGTTGACCTATTGTTTGGCATACAGTTTTTTTATAATATTCTCTTATGATTGTTTGCATTTCTTTGGTGTGAGTTGTTGTTTCTCTTGTGTGTGATTTTATTTATTCAGGTTCTTTTTTCTTTTGTATAAATCTAGCTAGAGGTTTATCAATTTTATTGATTTTTTTGAAAGAACCAACTCCCAGTTTCATTGATCTGTTTATTCTTTTTTAGTTTCTGCAACATTTATTTCTCTCTTAATCTTTATGCCCTTCCTTCTGCTGGCTTTAGGCTTCATTTGTTATTCTTTTTCAGTTCCTTTAGGTGTAAGGTATAGGTTATTTATTTGACATTTTTTTTTGCTTTTTGATATAGACCAGTATTGCTATATACTTCCCTCTTAAAACTGCTTTTTGCCACATCTCCAATGTTTTGGACTATTGTTTTTTCATTTTCATTTGTTTCCATGTTTTTTGATTTCCTGGTTCATCCAATCATTGTATAGTAGCATGTTGTTAAACCTCCATGTATTTGTGATCTTTCTAGATTTTTTCCTGTTGTTGACCTCTAGTTTCATAGCATTGTGATCAGAAAAGATGCATGGTATGACTTCAGTCTTTTTGTATTTCTTGAGGCTAGTTTTATGGGTTAATATGTGATCTATTTTGGAGAATGTTCCATGTGCACATGAAAAAATGCATATTCTGCCATTTTCTGATGTAATGTTTTAAATTTATCTGTTAAGTCCATCTGGTCCAGTGTGTCATTCAAAGCCTTTTTTTTCTTTATTTCCTGTTTCGATAATTTACGTATTGATGTAAGTGAGGTGTTAAAGTCCCCTACCCTTTTTGTATGACTTTCAGTTAGTTCCTTTTCTGTTTGTTACTGTTTTAGATACTTGGTTGCTCTTATGTAGAATGTGTAAATATTTTCAATTCTTACATCTTCTTGTTGGATTGTTCCCTTTATTATTATATAGTGTTCTTTGTTGCTTGTTTCAATCTTTGTTTTAAAGTCCATTTTGTCTGTTACAAAATATCCTCCAGCTTTGTTTTAACATGCATTTGCATGATAAACGTTTCTCTATCTCCTCACTTTCATTGTGCAGGTGTCCTTAAGTCTAAAATGAATCTCTTATAGGCAGCATATAAATGAGTCTTACTTTTGTATCCATTCTTACACCCTATGTCTTTTTATTGGAATGTTTAGTCCATTTATATTCAAATTAATTATTGATGGATAAGTATTGCCAATTTATTCCTTGTTTTCTGGTTGCTTCTGAAGTTTTTCTCTGATCCTTTCTTTTTTCCATGTTGTGCTGATTTTCTTTAGTGATGTGTTTGGATTTCTTTCTCCTTACCCTTTACATGTTTATTAGTGGTTTATGATATACAGTGACCATTAGATTTGTATATAGCCTCTTCTGAAAATAACAGTCTATATTAAGTTGATGTTTGTTCAGGTTTGAACTCATTCTTTTAGCCTCTCCTCACCATATTTTAGGTATATGTTATTATAATTTATGTCCCTTTTTTGCGAGTGAGTTCCTTCCCTTACTTTTACAGAAAGAATAATTTTTAATGCTTTTATGTTTTTCCTGCCTTTATACTGTCACTATTGGTGTCTCTCTTCCACTCGAAGAACCCCCTTTAATATTTCTTTCAAGGCTGGTTTATTGGCCATGAACACCTTTAGTTTTTGTTTATCTGGGAAATTCTTAATCTCTCCTTCTATTCTGAATGATAGTCTTGCTGGATAGACTATTATTTGCTGCAGTTTTTCTTTTTCGCATTCAGCCCTTTGACTATATCATGCTACTCCTTTCTTGCCAAATTTCTTTAGAAAAGTCTCAAGCTAGCTTTATAAGTTTTCCCTTGGAAGTTAATAACTTCTTTATCTTGCTGCTTTTAAATATTTTATCTTTATCACTGTATTTTAAAAATTGCAATATATCTTGTTATTAGACTACTTTTGTTGATTTTTATCGGAGTTCCCTGTGCCTCCTCGGTCTGGATTTCTATTTCCTTCTCTCAATTAGGAAAGTTCTCAGCTATTATTTCTTCAGATAAACTTTGTGCATCCTTTTCTCTCTCTCATTCTGGGGCTTCTGTAATAAGAATATTATTACATTTAATGGAGTCACTAAGTTCCCTAAGTCTATTCTCATTTTGCATAATTCTTTTTCTCTTTTGTTCAGCTTCATTACTTTCCATTACTTTGTCTTCTAGGTCATTAATATGATCCTCTCTTTCCTCCACCTGTTGTTTATTGCTTCAAGCATGTTGCTAGTGCCATTTAGTTCACTCTTCATCTGATTGATTTTTGTTTTTAATCTTTATCTCTGTGGTAAGGGTCTCACTGATGTCTTCTATTCTTTTCTCAAGCCTAGTGAGTATACTTGGAATAATGGCTTTAAATTCTCCATCAGGCATATTACTTATGTCTGTTTTGCTTAGATCTCTGACCATAGCCTTATCTTGTTTCCATTTGTTATAAATTCCTCTCTCATTGCATTTTGTCTAAGTTTCTGCCTTCTTCTCTCTGTTAGAAAACCCAATAATGTCTCCTGCTCCTGAAAGTAAAGACTTTTTGAAGTAGAGTTCATGTAGTGCCTACAACCTTGTGCTTCAGGGAGTCTCTGATGTGTGCCACATACACTCTGCTGTTATGTTCTGTATGCTTTATCCTTCAGGCCAGTAGTTTGCAGAGGCTCTGTTTGCCTGCTGTGGGCACTGTTTGGCCCCTGGCCTGAAGGTAGTGAATTTTAAATAAGTGTGCTCTGGTCTGCTTGTGAAATGACATCTGTTGTCACCTACACCAGAACTCATGCCCTGTAAAACACTCTGGTCAGGAAACTTGGTATGGGCATTACTTTGTGCAGGTCTTCTGGGGGAGGGCCCTGCCCTGCTGATGCTGAGGCAAGCATGACTGAGAAGGCCAGTTTCACCAGAATGCAGAGGGGTGGGGCTTGGTGTAAGCAAGTTTGACTGCCACTGTTGGTGTTGTGCTGCTTCCCTCAGGTGGCTTTATGTAGGGGAGGAAAATGACACCTGCCAACTCCTGTGTTAACAGAGAGGTGTGTCTGTGCATGCTGCCTCTCAGGGAAGTGCTCTAAGAAGAGCAAATAATGTCCCCACTGTGTACTCTTCACTTCATGTACCTGTTTGCATGCTGTATGCCTTCAGGTTGTTTGCCTGCCTTCTCTCCAGAAGCTCTCTCCAGAAGCAGCAGGGTGCCCTCCAGTCTCTATCTGAGCCACACCTACTGAGTTTTAAAACTCCAGTATTTAAGCACCACTAGTTGCAAGAACTGAGGAAATTCAGCTCTTTTTGCTTTCTGATCCAGTGACTCTTGGCGAGTGTTCTCCTTGTGTGTTGCCCTGTGTGCTCCTCCTCCTCTCAACATTCTCTGTGGCCATTGTTCTCTCCCCTCAACAGCAGCCACAATGCATGTCTCCCCCAAACCATATCTCCACACTTTGTATCTTCTTCATTGTGGCCCCCTTTAGTTGTGGATTATCTTCTGTCAGTCTTCAGTATGATTCCTGGGGTATTTAGGATGATTCGATAGTTATCTAGCTGTGTTCACAGGATGAGGCAAGTCTACGGTCCTCCTCCTCTGCCACCATTTTTCTGCCCTTTGAAGGTAATGTTTTTCAAAGATCAGAGAGGGCAGAAGTGGTATTGTGCAGGGAAGCTCCAAACCATGATGTGGATCCTTTCCTGTGAGAATTAAGAAGCATGATGGCAGAATTGGAAAGGAAGAACCTCAAACTGCAATGTAGATTTGGATATTTCTTGGGGAACCCGATGGGGAATCCAAAGGAAATCATCTCACTGGATGAGCCCAAGATTGGATAGAAATAGTTAAATCTCAGTATCTCTGTCAGGTTTAGTCGCTGGTGAGGGCTTCCCAGAAGGAGCATGGCCTTGTTAGGATAACTGAGACGGAGCCTGAAGACATTAGCAGGTGGAGACTTTTAGCTAACTGTACTTGTTGCCTTTGGACAGAAAGTTCTTTTTTTTTTCAGGGGAGGTTTGAGTAACACATTTCCATAATGCCACTGCAAGCTTTCTTCTCCTTCAGTTTCATGGCACTTTATTCCTTTGACTTGAAAGAGCATGTTAGACGGGAAACACACTCTAACTCTGTACTTTTTGTCTTATTAAACAAAACTGCATTTCAGACAGATTGAATGACTTGGATAGGATCTCACATAATTTGTTGGAATCCTTTAGCAATTTTAACATCATTTTCCCACTTAATCACACTTCCTTCTTCCTCAGAAAAACACAATGTGTTTGATGCTCATGAGACTATTTTAAGTAATGAGTTTTAACTATGCCTACTGTCCTAGCTACTTTCTGTTTTTCTTTCTTTACTATATCTTAACCAAACATCTTACTACAAACTATACCTATATTAACATTTTTTCTTTATTAAGATTCCTGCTATAATATTAAATGTCTGAAAAAGGAAATTAATATTCAAGCATTGAAGAAAAAATTTAAATGGGAATGCTTCTTGACTGACATCCACTCCCTTCTTCAGTGATTACTGATTTGATCATTTCTTCTTTTAATTCTTCTGGTGGTTCTAACACAATTCTAAAATAATATTCTTTTCTGTTTTCTTATGTTATACTTGGCTATAAGCTATGAAGGATGATAGATTTATCTCTTTTTAAAACATTACATTTCCTCTCCATTCCTAGTGTTTGAAATTTACAAATAATATTTAAGTGAAAAAATGTGACTATTTCCTTATCTCTCAACTATAGACAATACATCTTGTCTCTTTATTATATAATCTATAAAGCTCTTCTTCACTTCTCCCTTTTTTGTCTTCCCAACTCTGTCAGTTTTACCACCATTTTTTTAATTTTATGGTACATGACATTTACCTCTGCTAAACCTCTTGTTCACTTTTCCCTTTTTTGGTCTTGCAAACTCTAAGTTATACCACCATTTTTTAGTATTATGGTTTATGACATTTACATTCTCTGCTACAATCTAGAACAATTGTCACCTTTTCTCTGAATTTTCAATACCAAAGTGCTAAGCAAGAATGTAATATAATCTTCTGCTTCTAAATCTGTGATGCTCACATGAAGGTTTAGAATGTCAAGGTCAAGCATTTCTCTTCTTTTAGTACTGAATAGGTGGAAAATTATGCAGCATTTTATTTTGATGTCTATAAGCACGGCAGGTTACTGCTATAGATTTTTCTTTTTTGCAGTTCTATTTTTCACCCCTTGTGGACAGAAATATATAAATATAGATTTATTCAGTTACATACTTAAATATCATCTTCAAAAGGTTTATTTTGTGTGTGTGTTTTAAAAGTAATTTACTCATTATTACTGTTTCATAAATATTTTAAAATATGGCCTTTTTATTTCAAGGGTTTTAAGTCTAGGATCTCTTTTTATTTTGCTTCTATTTATTATTTGAAGACTAATTTCTTTTTTCCAGGAGTACTTACTGAAATATATATGTATATATTTAATTCTAAGGAGAGGAAAAAATTTCTGTGGCAGTTCCTGACTGAAAACATATAACTTGGCTGTGGACAACATTATAATTTCAAAACCATTTTACTTTTTGTTTTATTTTTTATTTTTTAATGTTTATTTATTTTTGAGAAAGAGAGAGAGACAGAATGTGAGTGGGTTGGGGCAGAGAGAGAGGGAGATACAGAATCCAAATCAGCCTCCTGGCTCTGAGCTGTCAGCACAGAGCCCGATGAGGGACTCCAACACATGAACTGTGAGATCATGACCTGAGCCAAAGTTGACGCTAAACCAACTGAGCCACCCAGGCACCCCTACTTTTTGTTTTTTAATATAATACTCAACAATCTCTTTTTTCTAAAAATAAAGCGTTTTTTTTTAATTTTGAGGTAATTTTTAATTTTTTGAGGTAATTGTAGATTTATATGCATAGCTGTGAGAAATAATTCAGAGAGGTCTCCTGTACCCTTTACCAATTTTCCCCAATGTTAACATCTTACAAATCTTCCCCAATGTTAACATCTTATAATATCACAACCAGGGTATTGATGATGTTGTATACATTCAAGATACAACATTCATTGTCCATCACAGCAAGGATCCCACCCCTTGCCTTTTTCTAACCACTCTCCTCTCTCTTCCACGCCCATTGCTGCTAAATCATGGCAACCACTGACCTCTCCTCAATTTCTGTAATGTTACCATTTTAAGAATGTTTTATAAGTCAAATAATACAACTTGTAACATTTTGAGGTTGCTGTTTTCACTCAGTAAAATTTCTTTGACATTCATCCAGTTGGTTGTATGTATGGTAGTTTGTTGCTGTTGTTATAGTTTGTTTCTGAACAGTATTCCATGGTATGAGAGTACCATAGTTTGCTAACCATTTACCCATCGAAGGACATTTGTGTTGTTTCCAGTTATTGGTTATTACAAATAAAGCTGTTAGGAGCATTATTGCACATAACTATAATTTTCATTTCCCTAGGATAAATGTTCAAGATTGTGATTGCTGCTTTGTGTGATATGTGCATATTTAGATACATAAAAAAACTGCCTAAATGTCTTAGAGTAGCTTGAGCATTTTACATTCTTAGCATCCATGTGTAAGTGATCTGTTTTCTCCATCTCCTTAACAGCACTTGGTTTTATCATTTTTTTATTTAGTCATTCTGATAGATCTGTATGGGTATCTCCTTGTGGTTTTGACTTGTGTTTATCTGGTAACTAATGATACTGAATATTGCTTTTTGTTTTAATTTGCCAGCTCTGTATCCTCTTTTGAGAAGTGTTTCTCCCTGTGTTTTTCTAATTGTATCGCTTGTGTGTATGTATGTGCCCTTTACTGATGACTTGTATGAATTATTTATATTTAGATTTAGGACTGATCTGTTTTTGGATATGTAGTTTATAAACATCCTTTCTCTATAGTTTGTGTTTTCATCCTCTTAAGAGCTTTTGTAAACCAAGTATTTTAATGCTGCTGAAGTCCAGTTTCTCATTTTTCCCTTTCATTGATTGTGCTTTCTCCTAGCCTTGTGTCCCGATGAATTTTTCCTTTTATTTTCTAATGTCATTGCAATTTCACATTTACAATTTTCCTTTCTGCCCATGATTCAATTTGAGTTAATTTTATATAGAATATGAAGTTAGGTTGAAGTTCCTTTTGGATGTCCATTTGCCTCAGGACCATTTTTTTAAAGCTATCCTTCCTTTGTGAATTGTTTACACATGTATCAAAAATCAACTGAGCATATTTATATGGATCAAGCCACTGTTAAAGAAGGAGTATCTACATTTTACGTGTTAGGAAAAAGGAGGCAGTTCATGTTCATAGAGCTAATCAGTGCAACATCACTTTGAAACCTGGCTTATTGAAGTCAAAGGGGTTTTGTTTCTCAGGTTTTATGGGCTGTGTCTAAGTCTTCTTTCAATTCCCACAGTTATTTGTACATAGTAGATACTCAAAAATGGGGGGGAAATGACTCAGTGTATGGTTGAGTAAATGACCACTAGAGTACATTGTATCTTTTAATTGGTTGGAGGTCTTTGAGGAAAGTGGACCTCTGTCTCTAGGTCTCTGCATTACAACTGAAATATCTACAAAAGGTACCTGGTTTCACAAATTTCCTTTCCCTTTACTTCTATGGTTTCTCTTGGGAAGATGCCTTACAAGGTAGCTGTGTTTTTAGAAACCTGACAATAGTTGTCCATCTTGAACACAGAATATTAGAACAAAGGTGAAACCTGCCATTGCTGCAAAAGTGAGTTTTCTGCAGTCACTAATTTAATAAGTGGTCTCCTACTGTGAGACCAAATTTGATTTTTTTTTCTTTTTTATTATCAATCCATACAGTTCTCTCTTTTTAGGGAAATATTGACAACGGTGGTGTAGTCACTACTTAATGTCACTAAGGCCACGTGCCTCAGAACTCCTGGAGTGTTGTTAAAAATGAAAATTAAGCCGTTTTCCCCAAGACCACTTAATCTAAATACTGCTGTTAGGTCCTGAAATAGTCATAAATATATTAAGCAGATGATTTTTTTTCATGACAGCATTTGAGAAACATAATCCCACAGGAATGTGCTAGAAAAATTCACCTGCTTGAGATGAAGGTATCGGATTACTTGTTGATATAAAATCCTTAAATAACTGGACATAGATAGGAAACTGTACATACCATGTGGCATCTAATTGTTCCAGAACCATCTGCTTTATGATACACGTTTAGTGATGATGTCATTGCTGCAAAATACAAATAGCAAAACAGATATAGTAAAAAGGCCACATGAATTATTCCCCCACCCCTGCCCGTGGTATCTGAACCTATTTAACCAGATAGGCAGATACAATGGCATTTTTTTACAGAAAATAGAAAAAAACAATCCTGCAAATTCATATGGAACCACAAAAGAACCTAAATCAGTAAAGCTATCTTGATCAAGAAAAACAAAGCTGCCAGCATCACACCTCCTGACTTCAAACTATATTACAGAGATATTACCATCAAAACAGTATTATTCTGACATAAAAACAGGCAGATAGACCAATGGAACAGAATAGAGAGCCCAGAAATAAACCCACATATATACAGTCAACTCATTTTCAACAAAAGTGCCAAGGATATGTAATGGGGAAGGGAAGGTCTCTTCAACAGACAGTGTTGGGAAAATTGGGTAGCCACATGCTAAAGGATGAAACTGGATCCTTACCTTAAACCATGTACAAAAACGAGCTCCACATGAAGCCTTAAACATAAGACCTGAAACCATAAATATCCTAGAACAAAACATAGAGGAAAATCTTAACAGTAGTTTTGGCAATAGATTTTGGGTTTGACAAAACCACAAGCAACAAAAGCAAAAATAAGTGGGACTACATCAAACTACAAAAGCTTCTGCACATCAAAGGAAACCATTAATAAAATGAAAAGGCAACCTACTGAATGGGAGAAACTATTTGCAAATCATATATTTTGATTGATATCCTAAATACACATAGAACTGATACAAGTTGATAGCCAAAACAAAACTATCTGATTAAAAAATGGATAAATGAACTGAATAGACATTTTTTTCAACGTCACTATGGTCAATACTCCATTTGATCTCTGACTTAGGAGTCTGAAATAACATTCTTCCTTAAGTTGAATCTTCTTCTGTAGCATCCTCTTACATAGTAAGATAAGAGGACAAATGTATAATGGGTGTCAATTATGTTCCAGCCATTTTATATTGTTTATCACACTAATCTCCAAAATAATACTCAAATAGGTATTATCGGTGTTTGTAAATGAAGGTGCTATAATTCATCAAAGGTAACACAGTTGGTAAAAGATGATATCCAATTGTCTGATTGTGAAATTCATTTTTATTTCTACTACATAATCCTCTTGTCATTCATCCTATCAAGTGGACTTATCAGAAAATCACCTTTGGCAAAATCACCCCCTCTTTTTATTCAGAGCAGTTTCCTGTGAGTTAGTTTCACAGAGAAAGCGCAGGCTGCTGCCACTTTGTTTGAATCAGGTTTTTTTAAGTCCTTAAACTGAAGGTGGGTGGATGCCCTACTCCTTTGTATTTTCAGAGTGTCAAGAGCATTTAAACACAAAGTAAACTAGGTGATATACAAATTAAGCATTTAATATTTTCTGCAGATGACTTTATAAGAGAAAAAGAGCTCATATCCATGAAAGTGGCTCAGTTTGTCTACAAATACCAGCATATTATAATTTCACAGCTTCTTTCCTTAAGTTCCTTTTCTTTTTCCCCTTTTTATTTAACAAAATACTCTGACCATTTGATTTTTAATGAAAATCTGTGGATAAAAATAAATACGACTTTGAAACTGGTTGAGAGGCTTGGCAGTGTTGTTACCTTAGCAACACTTATCAAGAGTGCACCAAAAATTTTTAAGTAATAACAACAACAATAATAATAATGAAGTACATAATCCTACTCGTGAAGAAAAAAAAAAAACGGAAATAAGAACTTAGGAAAAACTTCAATGAATCTGTGAGAGAAATCTACAAAGTGGAACATGTGGCAAATTAACATTATACAGTGAAGATTAGTAAATTCCAGTACAAGTGCTACTACATTGTTATAACACCATTAAAGCATTTCTGAAATCAGACCTAGGACAAGTAAAAGTAAATATGTAAATAACAATGCATACATTTTACAAAACAAAGGTGGGGGATTATATTCCAGTTATGCCTTGAAAAGTTAGGAAACTCTTTTTCCAGGGAAAATGACAATTAAGTTGATTTTTGAAAGGTTAAGAGTTGACTAGCAGGGCATGATGGAGGGAGGATAGTTCTTGGTACTGCCAGTACAGTGAGATGGCTCTGGGCTGAAGCTAGAGTCATTAATTATGGGGTCACAGAAATTAGCTCTGAATACTTCTTGAGCTGGATACTAGCTTGGTTGAGCCTTCAGTCTTATGACTTCTTAGAAACTAGCAGGCTGGATACCTACTGTAGGTATAAAACTCAGAATGAGGATATGAGACTTGACAAGGTCTTGCTCGTACAGTCAGAGATTGTCATGTGTGCCTGGATTGGGGAATATGACTAATTTTTAACAACTTTCTAAGGTTACAACGATATATTTTACCAGTAGACTGTATTTTGTACAAGTTCATTGAATGCCGTGGGATAAGAGCTTATAAATGGTTTTGAGAAGTTTTTTTGTTTAAGTACTCCACACACATTATACCCACTCAGCCACACTAAATAAGTAAGAGCACACCATTTCCTCTAGAGTATTTCTACACAGCCTACTATGGGTGTTTACAAAACTGGGTTTTACTTATTTTTATTTTATGTCAATGTCCCTTATAGAAAAGAGTGTATTTTATTCATCTTTGCTTTCTGCATAGCCCCTAAAACTTAATCTATGTGTGAGCAATAAATAGGTAATGAAGGTAAGTTATATTTTACATGGGAATGCTGATCATAACGAGGTAAAGGGCTCAGCTGGTAACCGGAACCAATCAGGCTACCTGAATCATCATGGACTGTAAGTGGGTCACTCTCATCCATTGACTGTGACACAAATCAGTGAAGTATTCTCTGCTGATGAGTTGAGATTTAGAAACAAGCATAGGGGTATCTGGGTGTCTCAGTTCAGTCTCTGACTTTGGCTTAGGTCATGATCTCACATTTTGTGAGTTTGAGTCCCACACTGGGCTGGCTGCTGTCAGTGTGGAGACTGCTTTGGATCCTCTGTCCCCCTCTTTCTGCCCCTCCCTGTCTTGTGCTCTCTCTGTCAAAAATAAGTAAATGTTTTTTAAAAAAGCCTATAAAATTGGGTGGGTTGGAGCTGAGGGGACAGAGAATTAAAAGGCAGCCTTAACATTTGCTTCTGTTTTGTCAAGACCTAACGTTGGAGATCATCAGAAGATATTTAGGGTTAGGAGAACTGAAAAGCCACTGGAAACAATAGATTTAAATGGTAGCTAAGGCAGAAAGGTGTCAGATTTGTTATGGGCAAATACTTGGGAGGGAAGATCATCAGAGGCAGCAAAGAACCACCTGCTGCTTGAAAACAAGAAAGGATGTCTTTATATGGAGGGAAGAGGCCATTCTCTAGGCCTCAGGGATTGGATGATACCATGTAGGAATGTAGGATATGGTGAAGTACAACCATAAAGCTGAAAACCTGGAGTAAGAGTCTGTGTCTTTAATTGGTCTCCTGGTCAGAGATAACCTAAAACTACACTGAGGGCTGGAATAGTATTGACAGGGTCTGAGAGTAGTCTGAACTGAAGGCAAAGTAATTCAAAATCTCATCTCTAGATCTTTTCCCACCCTACTTCCTCCTTGGGTGCAGTAACCTCACATAGTTTAAACTCTTTTTCTCCTTTCTTTACTTAGTATTTTCTAACAAAGTCATCTTCTAGATCTAAAGTATTTCCTCCCCCTGGAGAGATTAGAATAAAGAGGGAGAAGATTCATAGCATAGATTTTAACTCAGCAAACCTTGTGTAAATTCAGGGGTGAGATGCTTCTCAGGCTCACACACACACACACACACACACACACACACACACACACACACACCTACATAGACACACACACATACCTACATAGACACACACCTGGGTGGGGTGGGACTGTTTATCTCAGTTTTATTCTTAAACTCATTATTTCACACAAAATGAATCATTGTGAAGAATCATTGAAGGATATTCATTAATTTTTTAAATATAATATTTTAAGTAATCTCTACACACAATGTGAGGCTCGAATTCAGGGCCCTGAGATCAAGAGTCACATGCTCCACTGACTGAACCAGCCAGGTGCCTCAATCCTTAGATTTTTAAACTTGAAATCAATAGAAATTTGATACTGGAAAATGTGTGCCTGCAATTTGCTGCTTCAGGTAGACAATGGGGTGTGAGGAGAAGCAAGGAGACATGGTTACGTTTGCAAGAGTAGGTTCTAAATGAAGCTTCAAGCATTTACTAGCTGTGCAACTGAACTAGTTGCTCAACCTTTTTTGCCTTTATTTTTATGTATACATGTATGATTTGTAAATTAAGATGTTAGTGACACATAGCTTATGAAGCTAGAGAGTTAATTTGCATAAAGCATTTTGATTGGTGCCTGACCCATAGTATACTTAGTGCCAGTAAGGATACCAGTAATTGTTACTTTGAGAAATGAATGGCTTACACATTACAGGGGCCTGGTCTTTGTCAAGCATGGCTATGACTACATGCTATGTCCACTAAGTTATCATTTGCTGCAGTCAAAACTGTCACGTGGTGGTAAAGTTCTAAGCACCAGGCATAGAGCAAACAGAGGCAATGTAATTTAAGTAAAGTTGCAAATTTCTCTTCCATTGTTTGCCTTATTCTCTGTATCTGTAAGATGAGGACCATCATAGCTCTACCTCATTACATATTTGTGGGGAGGATTAAATGAGATAATGAGTGTTGGTGCTTAGTGCTGGATTGAGTGCTATTTATTCTGTCATATAATCTTCAACCATCTGAAGTAGGCATTGCTGATGTCTCCATTTTAAAGATGTGGAAGCTGAGGCTTGTAGTAGTTTTGCAAGTTTATCAGTGCTATGCCTCTAATGAGCTGCAGGATTCAAAACAAAGATCCTCTTAAGTTGAAATAAATCCTGTACTCAAAACAATGTCCTTGAATTGCATCCAAGTGTTCGGGTACTCAAGGTTTTGCGGGTGAATCAGCTGTTGTAATCCTCACGTGCTACAGATCTAGGAATAGAATCAGATTGACACAAGGCTAAGCTGTAAAATGAGTAGCTTTTTCATCACAGCAGATCAAGTGTTAGGTCTAGGTTGGCTTGCCCTTTGATCTGGGAAAGGTGAATAAATGGCCTTATTGAGAAGCGATCTATCTTTCCCAGTAGTACACTTCCAAAAGAAGTTCAGGATCCTCTGTCCTTAAACCATTCTTTGCATGGAGTTCTGATAGAATCACTCACATGGCAGGTGTTCCAGGCCATTCATTCTGTGTGTGCTTATTTGAATTCTGCATTTCTAAACATTTGATATAATTATTAACATCTTAAATTTGGTACTCTAAAAGGCTAGGCACTTATTTCTGTATTTCTTTACATGGACATGGGTGGTATAATTATCCTGTTGGATATGCTTAACACTTCAGCCACACAAGAATCCAGAAGCTCTCCCTTGATCTGTCATACTTGGGACTTGGTTGTTCACTAAAACTTAATGATTGATAATGTGGGATGTAAAGCCATATTTTCAGATTTAAATCTCAGATACCCCATGTGAGAACTGTGTCAACTTGAGTAATATGTTGAAACTATTGGTACCTCACTGTCCTTACCTAAAAAAGGGGCTACGTGGCAGTACCAACATCATAAGACTAGGTGAGGTTCACCTGAGTTAGTAACCACAGAATGCTCACTCTAGTACCTGGTATATAGCAAGTGCTCAATAAATATTCACTATTATTACTGTTTCAGCAATCCTAGAATGTCTTAATTTCATGTATTTACTGATGTGCAAACAGTTAAATATAAATATAAAAACATAAAATTGTACATTTTTGTGTTTGGATGCCAGGCAGATTGAAAAATAGAGCTGGCCTTCCAATGGCTTACATAGGACCAGGAAAGACAATATGTAAACTGATAATTATATCACAGAATATGTCCCCTGACTCAGATTCCCCAGAATGTTACTGGGAATGAAGGAGAATGAGCAGACTTAGAAGGAGTTTGGAAACTATTGCTGGAGGATGTAACATATGAGCTATGTGTGCTAGAAGAGTGAGTCAAATAGAAAGGCATTCTAAGAAAATTAAACGCAAAAAGCATCAAAAAAAAAGTCTGGTGTGTTTGGTGAATGTACATTTGATATTATTGGCAAAGTGGGAGGACAGCTTGGGAGTGGTGAATGTGGGCTATAGAAGTAGCCTGGGGCCTGAGCGAGGACACTTGTGTCTCACTGTAGATACACATGGTCTCTCATGAAGCTTCTTGAGATTCATAGTAGGAGTTCTTAGTGACAGCAGTGTATTGCCTGTCTATAAAGCTAGACTTCTTCTTGAATCCCCATTCTGTCATTTCCCAAATGTAGGCACATCATACTCTTTCTGCCTCAACACCCTCATCTGTAAAATGAAGATAAAATCATACTTATCCCAAAGGGTTTTGTGAAGATTTGATGACACAGAAATTAATGTAAATCCTGGTGGTATTGTGTCCTTATGTATTAGTGATTCTGAATATAACTCCAGTTGCACTACTGGCAAAACCAAGGATGTGTAACTTAGAAACATTAAAGTCAAGATTGGAGCCAAGAACTGATGCCAAAATTCATGGTAGTTTTTTTTGCCACAAGCTGCCTTTAAAAAAAAAATAGATGCTTTGTATGTTTTTATTTTTTTTATTTTTTATTTTTTTGCTTTTTTCAAATAGAGAGACATTAACCTTTCTCCAGAGCCTGGCGAGGAATGTGATTATTTTTCCTCTGGAGCAATTTCTACTGTTACTCTGATCCATTCAGTGAATAGCATTTGGCCACTTCAGAAGCATTTTTGCACTTCCATGTAAATGGTATGATTAGATGTGAAAGGTAATCTTGAGTGCTGCCATGTTATGACATTAAAATAGTAATTCAATTGTTAGCAACCCCTCACAAATAACTGTGCAATCCACTTGTGTTTAATATCTCAACGTCCTTGCATGCCTTTCCTTTTTGAAACACAAAGCAGTATTGATTTCTCTTTATAACCAACTAAAAGTATTTTGAACAGTTAGATCATTTCATTATCCAGCAGTAAATAAGGAAAATAACTTGAAAAATTAAAAAAAAATCCAAGTTCATGTGCTACTTTTATCCCTTTCCCTGCAAAACTCAAACGCAGACAAGAGTGGCTTTTTGATGGATTTGAATATCTTTATATTTGAAGACATCTTAGCGATCATCATGAAAGGCAGCTTGCAGTGAAAGGCTCTCAACCTAGAAATGGAAGCGCCAATGTATTCATCTGCTTGGGCTGCCATAACAGATTACTACAGACTAGGTGGTTTAAACAACAGAAATCTATTTTCTAATGGTTTTGGGGACTGGAAGTCTAAGATCAAGGTACTAGCAGAGTTGGTTTCTGGTGAGGTATTTGTTCCTGGCTTGTAGATGGCCACCTTTTCACTATCTTCTCACAGTCTTTACTTTATGTGCAGGACTCCTGGTGTCTCTTCCTCTCTTATAAGGACATAGGTCCTGTTGAATTAGGGCTACACCCTTATGACCTTCTTTAACTTTACTTCCCTAAAGGTCCTGTATTCAAATATAGTCTCAGTGGGGGTTAGGGCTTCAGCATATGGTTTCTGGGGGAGACACAATTCAGTCCATTACATCCAGTTTGAGAACCATCCCTGCCATTTACTGGCTGCATAACATTCAGAAAGGTATTGGTTTCTCTCTCTGTGCACTTCTGAGTTTTTTTCAAATATAAAGGACCCAGACTACAGCTGTGAACAGGGGAACATTTCCTACTGAAATCAGGAACCTCTAGAAGGATTTCTTCTGGATCAGGAACCAAGATCTTTATTACTCACAGCAGGCTACATGAGCTTCATGTTTATGTCAGTTCCCCTTGTCTAACAAAACCTGCAGAGGTGACGCAGAGTGGCCTAGGAGAAACTGGACATACAGTGAGCTTGTGTGTTCACACTGAGGAAACCCAAGCTTAAGAGGCTCGTGGTCTTAAAACAGGCAAACCTGTCCAGCTTCCCTGTAGGAAGACATTGTCTTCATTACGACGGTCAGGAAACAATCTTCCCTCTCTCCGGTAGTACCTTTATCTTCTAAGGTTACTTGCTATGGAAATACCATGGAAAATATAATTGAAGATAAAAATGTTCACATGTGGTAAAGAAATATCATTTAGGATTTTGCTTTCCTTACAACTGTTTGTCCAGACTTACCTCTTGCTCCATTTTTTAGACAAATCTCATGTTATTGTTCCTTTCTGATGTCTCACTAGTCTCCTGTGTCTGAGAGCCATGGTCAATTGGAATAGACTGTGTGGCTACTTCTTTTCTTCCTGTCTCAAATGTTTTCCTTCTCCCTGAGACAGTCTTCTCAAATCACGCATTGTCTTTCCATTCCCCGGTGCTGCTCTGACAAGGTTCCTGACACATTTTTCCAAGCAAGAGTTGTTCAAAAAACACACTTTTCTAGAAGCCATATCAGTAAATATTTGTCTGAAACCACTGTGAAGGGAAGAAAGTTCTTTGGCCAGACACAGGGAAGGGGCATATAAGCCACGCCCAGGAAATAGGAATTTATGAAATCTATTCTACTTCTTACATAGAATACAAGGCTTGGGAGATTGATTTTCCCTGTGACTTCTATAAACCTCTGCTTCCTAAACATGGAAAATGAAGCAATTTTCAAACTACCTACTAACCAAGAGATTGTTGTGGCTACAAAAATGAACAGACGAAACCAAACCTTTTTTTTCAATGTAAATTTCAGCACTAGCTAGGCACCCTTGTGAGCGAAGCATTTAATCATGTTATTGTCCATTATCTATATATATATCCTAAGGCAAATTGGCCATATTGTTGCCTTTAATTCTTATGTGAAGTAAAGGAAGGGTCATACCCCCATTTCAAGGGTCCAAATTTGAATGCCAAAAGTGGCTATGCAGAAAATGTAGATGAATAAGTTGGCTGTAGTGAGGGGAGTGTGGAAAATATGAAAATGTAGGTCTCATCAAAAGGGGCAGATCCTACTCCTCTCCAACTGAGAATTGCTATGTAGGAATGCTGGCTCAGTGTTTTCTGATTTCTCTACCTTTCAAATAACTGGATGTTGGGTTTCTTAAGTAAAACAAAGATTTGCTTGGTAGCTAATTAAATTTGTGAAAACATTTGGAATATCAAAGAACCTATATATCTCAGTTAACAGGCCTTCATAATGAACCAATCCCAAATTTAATAGTGTTCAGCAGTGTTTATTTTGCTCACAAAATAGTAATTCAGGTAAGGCTCAGTGAAGTCAGCTCCTCTCTCTCTTCTACATAGCTGTAACTGAGGTGGCCAGGAAGCTAGGGCTAGAATCAAATGAAGGTGTGTCTAACTAGTACACAGACTGGGAAAATTGAAAATCAAGTTCTCACAACATGAACTTGAGGCATCTCTATTTCTAAGTAGTCTTGCCACATGGCCTCACGAACAAAATGGTAACTGAGCATCCAGACTTTGTCCATGTCAGCCTAGGACAGCTCAAGATGAATGTCTGAACAGAGCTCTCAGAAGCCATATCATCTTTCATGAACTAGCCTTGTAAGTCACTCATCATCACTTTTGTATTATAATAATCACATTCTATTGATTCAAACAGTTGAAACATCTACTCAGTTCAAGGAGAAATCTTCCCTATCTTCCAATGGAAGAATCTTAATGTTAAACTTTTGAGAAGAGTATATGGTATACACATATACATAGGAGTATTTGTATTAGTATGGACATTTTTGGAAAATACAATTTGCCATAACATATATTCACTACATTTGGCTCGTTGGCCATCACTTGGCACCAGCTTGTACTTAAGACATCTTGGTGTGCTCTAGAATTTGAGGAAGTACTGCTGAGATGCCTCTAGTGGTACCTGAAACTTTGTTTTCCTTAGTACAACCTGATTATGCAGAAAAACATGATTCTACCTAAGTGTACTCAACAGTCTGATTTCTTTCTTGTAGAGGTATGGCCAGTTCTAGTAGTTACCCAAAAGTCTAGACAAATGCTGCAATTGGTTTTGGACATGGGGGTGGATCGGATCAGGAAGTTACTGCAGACAGAAATAGATGGATAACTAGGATGGTTACTAATATATATTCCTTGAAGAGAAGTAGGTCAAATTGGGAAAGGTAATTACATTCTTACCTCAAGTGTATGGGACAGGTACTAGGACAGGAGTGGGAGGTTAAGCCAAAGTAGCAAGAGAGAGACTGGTGATGGCAACAGATAAATAATGGAATACTTTAATGTACCTGGTATTGTGTAGAAGCAGATAGGGAGCAAGAAGCCAAGATGAGATTTCTTGTGGGAACTTTACAAGAAAGCGGAGAATTTTTGTTAAGATCAGCATTGGGGAATCCAACTCTACATCTTTCTGTAGTCCACCCACATGCCTTGTGGTTGAACTGTCTGAGCAAATCATACCACAGGTATTCTTTATCATGAGAGCAGGCAACTTTCAGGTGATTTTTTGAGATGTCTGAAATACAAAAGCTGCAAAATTGAGTTAAATGATAAGGCAGTTCATGTGCCCACATTCCAAACAAAAACAAAAAGTGACAATAGTTCCTGATGCAATAGGTTTACTCTACAGAAATGACATTTTGATTCTGAATGTGTGTTGCTCTCCCTGTACATTATCTCTATATAGATACATATACACATTCTTCCTAAATATTTATCTGGTTCTCAGAGGCAAGGTGACCAATCACTATACTTTCCTTTAAATTAAAAAAAAAAAAAAAACAGACTTAGGAGAGAGGAAGATCATATAAGAATCTCAGGAGGAAATCTTCATGAATTAGTCATGTAAATTGTATTATCTGTTGTATTGTTACTACTTTTTGGTGGGTATGTTTGATGTTAACATTTTTATTCACAAATCTACTTCTCTGTTGTGCTTTGCTATTGAAAGAGAGCCTGCTTATTTTATCTTGGTCTGGCCTGGGAGAAATCCCTCAAATTGTGTGTGTGTGTGTGTATGTGTGTGTGTGTGTTTTAAAGATACAGCAAAAATAGTTCACTTGGAAACGGGTTCTTATGACAACAAAATGTGATACTTATTTTTATACCCAGCTTTTGTCCATAGGATGATAAAACAATTTCAGGATATTTTTTCTCTCTTGCTGCTGCCTTTATGTATGCATCTATATGCAGTAGAAAAGTAAGCAATAATTCAAGAATCAGCAATCTTTGGTTTGGGGCCTCTCTACGCTGCTTATTAGTGGTATAAAATTAGAAGTTCTATAGGTCTTTAGCCTCAATTTCCTGAATTGCAAAGTGAAATGGATGGGCTTGGATGGTCTATAAAATCCATTATTTTCTAATAGATAATACTATGTAATACATCATTAAGTGAGAAGGTGCCAGAGTTTCTTGCCATCATAAAAATAATTGACTTCCTGGACATTCTCATTTAATCCCCCGAATTTAGTTTCCAATAAAGGTCAACAGAGAAAAGCTAGCATTTGATATAAGCAGGGTAGGGGAAAAAAGACCAAAGGTAATGCTACAAGGTACCAAGAGAAGTTAACTCATTTAATTGCAAGGACAAGCACACAAGCCATTAGGTCTTGGCCACTACAAGGCAGCTTTCTCTCCAGTGTTGGAACCCTTTTGTCATTTTAATTCCAGAAAAATCTATCTTGAGAGGTCTAGACTGACAATATTTGTGCTGAATGCCTTTAAGATTTGTGACAAATCTGTTTTCTGCAATAGAAATCAAGGATTAATTACAGTCTTTTGTACCCAAAGTGGTATCTCTATGATGATTCCCTTCATTCTGCCCAGTTTTCTGACAAATTATCAATGCATAGTGATAATGTGTAAGTATATACACTCTATAATTAAACATATGTACAAAATACATCTATAAAATGCTGTGTTTGTCCCTCTATTAAACTTTAGGTTCTGTGGAAGATAAACTGGTAAGAGGCTCCAAATAATATTTAGGGGCCAAGGAGGGGGAGTCAAACAAAGCTGTCTCTTATTTAACTTGTCATAGAAGAAGCTCACCAACATTAGGAAATTTACCTAAATTTTGATCAGAAATCTGTAGATACATTCAACCAATCAGAAAGCACAAGGGAAGGTGGTAAGTAAATTTGTGATGTGTGGAGGAAAGAAATGGTAGGATTATCTGTTTATGCAGAATTCCATTCCCAGGCCAACTTAACTCTAAACCAACTCAGTTTTTTAACTGACAAGATTTAAACTGTTTACTTGTATCTCTGGGGAATAGATAAGGAAAATGAAGAAATGTACTGAATAGAGACCCACTGATTTCTGAAATGGGTGTCTGTGTGGGTGGGTGGGTGGGTGACTGTGTACTTTTTCATTGGTGCACAGAGAACTCAGTATAAAAAGGCATTTTTTAGAATTCCAAAGCCAGAATTTCTACATTAATTTTGAGCCTATGCAATGAAGAATTATAGGAATGACAAGGTAGCAACTGGGAATATGGAAGGAATGAGTCTTACCAGAAAGATGAATGATAGGCGTGGAGGACAGGCAGTCAAGGACGACAGTTTCTGCTCTTAAAAAGACAAGAAAAGAGAAACTTAATGAAATGACTTAGAGGGGGAAAACATTTAAAATATATTAAAATACCAACTTTCTTAGAGTATCAGTGGTGTTTAAGTGAGTTGCCTAGTGGAAATGTTCCGGAAGTGATGGGACCCATTTTATGACACTCAGACTCTCTTTAACCAAACAACAAATGCCAGAAGAACCAAGGACTGTGATTTCAGCACAGCAAAACATAGAAGCAGAAAAGAAAACAAGAGGGCTGTTCCCTACCTGCATTTGCACTGGGCTGTTTCTCCTGTCACTAAGTTACTTTCAAAAATGAATGACTTTTTCACCATACATATTTTGCATATTGAAGATATCCCTGTATTAGAACGTACTTTTAACTTTGATATTAACTGTTCCTGATAAATTAAATACTTAAATTAAGCCTATTTTGTTCACCAGTAGCTGTCAACATATTGGTGTCGAGTATCAGAAAGAAGCCAAGAATCTGGAAGGGAAGGAAATGTTTGCAAATTAATCTTAAGGACTTAACTACGTTACAGATGTCTCTGTAGGCAATTAAGATCTGGACATGGAGTAAACAATCAAAACACATTACCAAAGCCTCAACATTGAAATCCAGATCTTGATATGGCAACACTAAGCAGTTCACTGGAGTTGGACATATCCCAAAAAGGTCATTAGGAGAATGAGTTATCTATGTATTTTTTTCATGTGCACAATTTACTCCTGAGGAAGCTTTTATTTCCTAAGGATAACCACATGATTCAGACATCATTTAGTGAGTTCTTAATCATAATTTTGAACAAAAGCCAAAGTTAGATGCTTTAACTATATAATGCTTAATACCAAAACAGAGCTTAGACATAACCTGTGAAGAAATTTTTTCGAAGGAAATAGGCCTATTCAAGTGGAAGAACTCATGGTGGTTAGAAAGCTGTGATCTTTGGGGGCGCCTGGGTGGCTCAGTCAGTTGAGCGTCCGACTGCAGCTCAGGTCACGGTCTTGCAGTTCAAGGGGAGTTCAAGCCCTGTGTCAGGCTTTGTGCTAACAAACAGCTTAGAGCCTGGAGCCTGCTTCAGATTCTGTATCTCTCTTCATCTCCCCTGCTCATGCTCTGCCTCTCTCTGTCTCTCAAAAATAAATAAATGTTAAAAAATAAATAACTGTGATCTTTGGATATTTTGAAAACTATCAGCAGTAAAAGCAATACATCACCTTCTCTGCCTTAACAAGACAAGATTAATCATTCATTGGAAATTTCAGATGAGGGGGTGCCTGGGTGGCTTAATCGGTTAAGTGTGCGACTTCAGCTCAGCTCATGATCTCCTGGTCCATGACTTCAAGCCCTGCATTGGGCTCTCTGCTGGCAGCACAGAGCCTCTTCAGATCTTCTGTTTCCCTTTCTTTATGCCCCTCCCTTGCTCATGCTCTCTTTCTCTCTCAAAATAAATAAATTAAAAAAAAATAAATTAAAAAAATGAAATTCCAGAAGAGAAGATTCTTAGAACAGGACCTCACCACCTTTGAAGATGGAGCATTAAAAACAACTCATTAAAAACTGGGCAGCTTTAACAGTTAAGAAATGGGGTTATGAGATGAACAGAGAAAGTAGGCATTGTGGCCAGAAACAGGAATGTATGGCCCTGGGTAGATGAAATCTCTTAGGCATGCCTGTAGAGGCTGGAGCCAGCAGCACATGAGCCCAAGGTCAGAAATGTTACACAAGTCATCTTGTTCCTTTGCCTTCCAGTCCGATCCTCGCCTTCCATTGTCCAAACTCAGCCAGAAGCCAACTGACTTGGGAATTGGGGAAACAGTCACCAGTGCATCTTGATGCACAGCAAGGCAGGGAAAAGGCAAGGCTTCTCCTAGCCAACATGACAAAGATTCGCAAGGTGATCTAGAGAATTCATATTTTCATTCCCTTTGGGTTTGGAATGACACCAACTTGGAGATGACATAGAAGGAAGTCATCTAGTGTGGCTGGGTCAATGTGTAAGGGTGTTGGGGGGAGTGTGTTAAGGGAGAGGCTGTAAATAGACTTGAACCAGATTATTCTAGCCATGATGAGGTGTCCACACTTGCTCTAAGAGCAACAAGTGTTCCCTGAAAGGGATTTACTAGGAGGATAATGAAATCTGATTATTGTTTTGAAAATATCACCCCAGTTGCACAGAAAGAAAAAACAGCTGAAGGCACAAAAATGAGAATAACTGTGGGCCATGCTTTCATTAGTATTTATTAATAGACTTTAGAGCAAGTTAATTTATTCAAAAATATGATTGAAGTAATAATGCAGTTATATTCTAATTTAAAACGTGAATGAAAAAATATAACATTTATGTGATTTGGAACTATTTAACATTTTTCACTCCATAGTTAGTAAATTGGTACACCAAATATTATTTGTAGGATTTATTTTTATTTTTTTTTTTTTAATTTTTTTTTTTTCAACGTTTTTTATTTATTTTTGGGACAGAGAGAGACAGAGCATGAACGGGGAAGGGGCAGAGAGAGAGGGAGACACAGAATCGGAAACAGGCTCCAGGCTCCGAGCCATCAGCCCAGAGCCCGACGCGGGGCTCGAACTCACGGACTGCGAGATCGTGACCTGGCTGAAGTCGGACGCTTAACCGACTGCGCCACCCAGGCGCCCCTGTAGGATTTATTTTTAAATCAGGTTATAGTTTTCTTTTCACATGTTATAATATATGGCAACATAAGTCCATGATTTTAGAAGATCAGTAATATCTGGTCCCAATATCAAGTGGATCATAGATGTATTGTAAGAATCATATTTGAAAATACACACAGACATATTTTGGTCTTAACTGCTATTACAGGAAAGACAAAAATGAAGGTTTATTTGGGGGCTTCCTTAGTGGAATCTTTTTGACTATTTGTGTTTTTTTTTTTTTTTTGCCTTACCACATCTATCTTTAAAATGCAGTATTATTATAGTAGAAAACCTTATTTTGACTATGTTGAAAAGATGTGCACAGTTGGACACATGAATATGCAGAAATCTGTGGGTAGAGCTTTGAATTTTGAAATCAGGATTTTAAGGTTCTAATGGAGGAGAGTGTCATGCTTCTCATAAAGGTGTCTGTTTAAATATTGATCAGCACATATTCACCCAAAGGAATCAGATAGCAAGGTCTTCTTATCTTCCTGCTAAACTATAAACAAGTATTTATTGAGATTCTGTTAGATCTTGTTAGTCATTCTTAGGCAGGTGCATAAGCCTAGGTCTTATCTTTTACATAAGTACAGCAACTGTGAAAAGAGCTTATCTCCCCACTTGCTGTTATGGGGAGGATGTAGGTAGTTGGGGATAAAACTTTTGTTTAACTCTTGAAATCTACTAGATCTGAGGCTTAGGGCAAGACACTGTTGCCCTAAGAAGCTGTAGTTTCTCTATCTGGAGACAGATGATATATCTCAATTGATACCTCACAATTTTATTGAAAACTAAAAAAAAAAAAAAACACCCCAAACATAGGGAATAAAGTTCACACCAAATCTACCATCTCCTTCTCCCTGGTGGATTGGAATTTTTATTTTGCAAATCTGATCTTCACTCCTCAGGTGGACACGTTTTGATGGCTTTCTCGTGCCCTACAATAAAGTAAAACAGCTTTAATGTGGTCTCATATCTGATTAATCCCCATCTTTTCTCTTGTGGTATTTTCCTCTCTCCTGTATCTAGCCATATGGACCTACATTTGTTCCTCAAATACTTTATGTATATACCATTCAGTAGCAGTTTGGGGCTTATATTATCTTCTGGATTCTCTAATGGGGACACAGTGGTGAAGAAAATAATAAAAATCCCTCTTTCATGGCACTCAAATACCAGAGCAGTAGTTACTCATACAGTTGTCTAGGCAAGTAAGTTCATAAAATGAATGTAAAGTGGAGCATGTGGATTGTGGCATGGGAAACAGAATAATAGATCTAAAGAAAAGGCTGGTATTGTTCAGTTGATCTGTGCCATGAAGGCATGTGGTTCTAGTATTGCCCCTCCTCGTATTTTCCTACTGAAAGCAGATAGTTTTCTGTGTTCTCCCCTGTTCTATCCTGTTCTAGGCATCAAGTCTGTCTCAGGACCTTTTCCCATGTTGTTGCTGTGACTCAAAACATTTCTTGCTCTCTTCCTTGTTTGTTTGTTTTTCATTCCCTTTCTCCCTCCCTTCAATCTTTCCTTCCTTCCTTCCTTCCTTCCTTCCTTCCTTCCTTCCTTCCTTCCTTCCTATTCATATAGTGTCATATTAGTTTCCCATGTACAGTATAGTGATTCAGCACTTGAATACATCACCTGGTGCTCATCACAACAAGTGCATTCCTTAAACTCCATCACCTATTTAACCCATCACCCCTGCCTCCTTTCGGGTGGCCATCAGTTTGTTCTCTGTAATTAAGAGCATGTTTCTTGATTTGCCTCTCCCTCTCCCCCTCCCTCTCTCTCATTTCCTCATTCGTTGTCTGTCTTATATTCCATATGAGGGAAATCATATGTTGTCTTTCTGTAACTGACTTTGCTTAGCATTACACTCTAGCTCCATTCATGTCATTGCAAATGATAAGATTTCATTCCTTTTTTATGGCTAATTTTCCATTGTATGTTGTTTACCCATCAGTTGATGGACACTTGTTTGGGCTAATTCCATAATTTGGCTATTGTAGATAATGCTTCTATACATGTAGGGACACATGCATCTCTGTGTATTAGTGTTTGTGTATTCTTTGGGTCAATACCTAGTATTGCAGTTGCTATATCATAGGATAGTTCAATTTTTAACCTTTTCAGGAAGCTTCATACTGTTTTCCAAAGTGGCTCCACCAGTTTGCATTCCCACCAACACTGCTCGAGGATTCCCCTTCTCCACATCTTGGTCATTACCTTTTCATTCTTCTTTCTTGCTGATTTTAGCCATTCTGACAGATGTGAGGTGATATTTCATAGTAGTTTTGATTTACACTTGCCTGATGATAATGGTGCTGAGTATCTTTTCATGTGTCTGTTGGCCATAGGGATGATTTCTTTGGAGAAATGTCTGTTCATATCTTCTCTCTATATTATATTTAGATTATTTGTTTTTGGAGTGTTAAGTTGTAGAAGTTCTTGATATATATTTTGGATACTAACCCTTTATTAGATACTTATCCCATTCCATAGGTAGCCTTTTAGTTTTACTGACTCCTTCACTGTGCGGAAGTTTTTTATTTTGATGAGTCCCAATAGTTTATCTTTGTTGTTGTTTCCCTTGCCTCAGGGCCTCAGGAGACATACCTAGAAAGAAGTTGCTATGGTCAATGTGAAAGAAGTTACTTCCCATGTTCTCTTGTAGGAGTTGTGTGGTTTTAGGTCTCACATTGAGGTCTTTCATCCATTTTTGAATTTATTTTTGTGTAAGGTGTAAGAAAGTGGTCCAGTATCATTCTTTTGCATGTTGCAGTCCAGTGTTCCCAACACCATTTATTGAAAAGACAGTCTTTTTGCCATGGGATATGCTTTCTTGCTTTGTCAAAGATTAATTGACTACCTAATGATAGGTCTATTTGGGGGTGTTTTGTTACATTGATCTATATGTCTGTTTTTGTGCCAGTATCATACTGTTTTGATTACTGTAGCTTTGGATTATAACTTGAAGTCCAGAATTGTGACACTTCAAACTTTGTTTTTGTCTTTGAAGATTGCTTTGGCAATTGCTTTGGTCTTACATGGTTCCATACAAATTTTAGGATTGTTTTTTCTAGTTGTGTGAAAAATGCTGTTGGCATTTTGCTAGGGTTTGCATTAACAGTGCAGATTGCTTTGTGTAGTATATATTTTAACAGTTTGTTCTTTGAATCCATGAGCTTGGAATGTGTTTCCATTTTTTTTGTGTGTGTCTTCTTCAATTTCTTTTATCTGTGTTTTTACTTCTTGGAGTACAGGTCTCTGACCTCATTGGTCAGATTTATTCCTAGGTACCTTATAATTTTGGGTGTAGTTGTAAATGGGATTATTTTCTTAATTTCTCTTCCTGCTAATTCATTATTGGTGTACAGAAATGCAACTGATTACTGCACATTGATTGTGTATCTTGTGACTTTACCAAATTTACTGTATCAGTCCTAGAAATTTTTTGTTGGATCCTTTGGGTTTTCTATGTATAGTGTCATGTCATCTGAAAATAGCAAAATTTTAATTCATCCTTAATGATTTGGATGCTTTTTTTGTTGTCTGATTACTGTGGCCAAGACTTCCAGTACAATATTGAATGAAAGTGTTGCAAGTGGACATCCTTCTCTTATTCCTGATACTAGGTGAAAAGTTCTCAGGTTTTCCACATTAAGGATGATGTTAGATGTGGGATTTTCATAGATTGCCTTTATTATGTTTAAGTATGTTCCCTCTAAGCCTATTTCGTTGAGGGTTTTTATCATGAATGGATGTTGTACTTTGTCACATGGTTTTTCCATGTCTTTTGAAATAATCATGTTTCTTATTGTTTCTCTTACCCATGTGATGAATCACACTGATTGATGTAGAAATATTGAACCACCATTGCAACCCAGGAATAAATTCCACTTGATCATGGTGAATGTTTTTTTTTAATGTATTTTTGGATTCCATTTTCTAGTATTTTGTTAACGATTTTTTCATCTGTGTTAATCAGGGGTATTGGTCTATTCTCTTTTTTAGTGGTGTCTTTATCTAGTTTGGATGTCAGGTTATTGCTGGTCTCATAGAATGAATTTGGACATTTTCCTTCCTTTTCTATTTTTTAATAGTTTGGGAAGAATACGTATTAACTCTTCTTTAAATGTTTGGTAGAATTTGTGAAGGCATCTGGCCTTGAACTTTTGTTTGTTGGGAGTTATTTGATTACTAACTGAATTTCTTTGCTGGTTATCAATCTGTTCAAGTTTTCCCAGTTTTGGTAGTTTATATGTTTCCAGGAATTTACCCCTATCTTCTAGGCTGTCTAATTTGTTAAAATATGGTGTTTCATGATCTCTTAGGATTGTTTGTATTTCTGTTGGATTGGTTGTTGTTTTTTCCTCGATCATTTGTGATTTTATTTGTGTCCTTTTTTTCTTTTGGGTAAGTCTTGGCTAGAGGTTTATCAATTTTACTGATTTTTTTGAAAGAATGAGCTCCTGGTTTCATTGATCTATTGGTTTTTGTTTTGTTTTGTTTTAGTTTCTTCATCATTTATTTCTGTTCTAAACTTTATTTCCCTCCTTCTCATGCCATTAGGCTTCATTTGTTGTTCTTTTTCAGCACCTTTGGGTGTACTTTCAGTTTGCTACCTTGAGACTTTGAGTCTTGAGGTAGATCTAGATTGCTATAAACTTGCCTCTTAGAATTGCTTTTGTTGCATCCCAGAGTTTTGGAAGCATTGTTTTTTCATTTCATTTGTTTTCATGTATTTTGTTTCTTCTTTGATTGCCTGCTAGACCCATTTACTGTTCAATGGCATGTTATTTAACTTCCATGTATGTGTGGTACTTGTAGATTTTTTCTTCTGGTTCACTTCTAGTTTCACAGACTTGTAGTCATAAAAGAGGCATGATAGGACTGAAGTGTTTTCGAATATATTGAGGTTTATTTTGTGGGCTAATGTATGATCTGTTTTGGAGAGTGTCCATGTACACTTGAAAAGAATGTGTATTTTTCTGTTTTAGGATGGAATGTTCTGAATATATCTAAGTCTGCCTACTCCAGTGTGTCATACAAGGTCACTGTTTCCTTGTTGATTTTCTGCTTAGATGATCTGTTCATTGATAAAAGTGGGGTGTTAAAGTTCCTACTATTATTGTATTGTTATTTATTAGTTCGTTTATGTTTTTTATTAACGGCTTTATGTATTTGGGTGCTCTATTTTGCATATGTAAGTATATACAACTGTTATATCTTCTTGTTGGATTGTTGCCTATATTATTATATAGTGTTCTTATTTGTCTCTTGATACAGTCTTTGTTTTAAAGTCCTTTTACGGAGGGGCCGGACGGAGTGTGTTCTGACAGCAAGCAGGACTTGACATCTGGAAGGTTATAAGCTAACAGCTCTGACGCAGAGTGGGAGGCCTGGAGGACAATGGGAGGGAGAGTTGTTGAGCCCCGGATGACAGAGCTCAGCTTGGCGGGGAAGAAAGGTGCTCGCCAGCACCATCTCCCTCGCCCATCCCCCAGCCAAAATCCCAAAGGGAACCAGTTCCTGCCAGGGAACTTGCTTGCACCACGCAAACACCCAACACTTGCTTCTGCAGATCCATCCCTATGGCGGGTCTCACTCCCTCCAGGTGCTGCAGGGCCCCTCCCGAAGCGGATCTCTGAAGGAAAAGCCAGCTGAGCCTGCCCCTCCTGCCCCTATGCACCTTGCCGATCCACCCCAGCTAATACGCCAGATCCCCAGCACCACAAGCCTGGCAGTGTACAAGTAGCCCAGACGGGCCATGCCACCCCACAGTGAATCCTGCCCCTAGGAGAGGGGAAGAGAAGGCACACACCAGTCTGACTGTGGCCCCAGTGGTGGGCTAGGGGGCAGATATCAGGTCTGACTGTGGCCCCGCCCACCAGCGCAAGTTATTCAAGACAGCACAGGGGAAGTGCCCTGCAGCCCCGCATACCTCCAGGGACTATCCAAAATGGCGAAACGGAAGAATTCCCCTCAAAAAAATGTCCAGGAAATAACAGCTAATGAACTGATCAAAAACGATTTAAATAATATAACAGAAAGTGAATTTAGAATAATAGTCACGAAATTAATCGCTGGGCTTGAAAACAATATAAAGACAGCAGAGAATCTCTTGCTACAGAGATCAAGGGACTAAGGAACAGCCAGGAGGAGCTAAAAAATGCTATCAATGAGCTGCAAAATAAAATGGAGACAACCATGGCTCGGATTGAAGAGGCAGAGGAGAGAATAGGTGAACTAGAAGATAAAATTATGGATAAAGAAGAAGCTGAGAAAAAGATGGGAAAATTAAGGAACTAAGTGATGTACTAAAGAGAAATAATATATGCATAATTGGTATTCCAGAGGAGGAAGAGAGAGGGAAAGGCGCTGAAGGTGTACTTGAAGAAATAATAGCTGAGAACTTCCCTGATCTGGGGAAGGAAAAAGTCATTGAAATCCAAGAGGCACAGAGAACTCCCTTCAGACGTAACTTGAATCGATCTTCTGCACGACATAATCATAGTGAAATTGGCAAAATACAAGGATAAAGAGAATATTCTGAAAGCAGCTAGGGATAAACGTGCTCTAACATATAAAGGGAGACTATAAGACTTGTGACCGATCTCTCTACTGAAACTTGGCAGGCCAGAAAGGAATGGCAGGAGATCTTCAATGTGATGAACAGAAAAAATATGCAGCTGATAATCCTTTATCCAGCAAGTCTGTCATTTAGAATAGAAGGAGAGATAAAGGTCTTCCCAAACAAACAAAAACTGAAGGAATTCGTCACCACTAAACCAGCCCTGTAAGAGATCCTAAGGGGGATCCTGTGAGACAAAGTACCAGAGACATCGCTACAAGCATGAAACCTACAGACATCACAATGACTCTGAACCCACATCTTTCTATAATAACACTGAATGTAAATGGATTAAATGTGCCAACCAAAAGATATAGGGTATCAGAATGGAAAAAAAAAACAAGACCCATCTATTTGCTGTCTACAAGAGACTCATTTTAGACGTGAGGACACCTTCAGATTGAGAATGAGGGGATGGAGAACTATTTATCATGCCACCAGAAGTCAAAAGAAAGCTGGAGTAGCCATACTTATATCAGACAACCTAGACTTTAAATTAAAGGCTGTAACAAGAGATGAAGAAGGGCATTACATAATAATCATAGGTTCTATCCATCAGGAAGAGCTAACAATTATAAATGTCTATGTGCCGAATATGGGAGCCCCCAAATAGATAAAACAATTACTCACAAACATAAGCAACCTTATTGATAAGAATGTGGTCATTGCAGGGGACTTTAACACCCCACTTACAGAAATGGATAGATCATCTAGACACACGGTCAATAAAGAAACAAGGGCCCTGAATGATACATTGGATCAGATGGACTTGACAGATATATGTAGAACTCTGCATCCCAAAGCAACAGAATATACTTTCTTCTTGAGTGCACATGGAACATTCTCCAAGATCACATACTGGGTCACAAAACAGCCCTTCATAAGTTTACAAGAATTGAAATCATACCATGCATACTTTCAGACCACAATGCTATGAAGCTTGAAATCAACCACAGGAAAAAGTCTGGAAAACCTCCAAAAGCATGGAGGTTAAAGAACACCCTACTAAAGAATGAATGGGTCAACCAGGCAATTAGAGAAGAAATTAAAAAATATATGGAAACAAACGAAAATGAAAATACAACAATCCAAACACTTTGGGACGCAGCGAAGGCAGTCCTGAGAGGAAAATACATTGCAATCCAGGCCTATCTCCAGAAACAAGAAAAATCCCAAATACAAAATCTATCCGTACACCTAAAGGAAAGAGAAGCAGAACAGCAAAGACAGCCTAAATCCAGCAGAAGAAGAGAAATAATAAAGATCAGAGCAGAAATAAACAATACAGAATCTAAAAAAACTGTAGAGCAGATCAACGAAACCAAGAGTTGGTTTTTTTGAAAAAATAAACAGAATTGATAAACCTCCAGCCAGGCTTCTCAAAAAGAATATGCCAACAAACTGGACAACCTGGAAGAAATGGACAAATTCCTGAACACCCACACACATCCAAACTCAATCAGGAGGAAATAGAAAGCTTGGACAGACCCATAACCAGTGAAGAAATTTAATTGGTTATCAAAAATCTCCCAACAAATAAGAGTCCAGGACCAGATGGCTTCCCAGGGGAGTTCTACCAGATGTTTAAAGCAGAGATAATACCTATCCTTCTCAGGCTATTCCAAGAAATAGAAAGGGAAGGAAAACTTCCAGACTCATTCTATGAAGCCAGTATTACTTTGATTCCTAAAGCAGACAGAGACCCAGTAACAAAAGAGAACTACAGGGCAATATCCCTGATGAATATGGATGTACAAATTCTCAATAAGATACTAGCAAATCGAAATCGACAGCATATAAAAATAATTATTCACCATGATCAAGTGGGATTCATTCCTGGGATGCAGAGCTGGTTCAACATTCGCAAATAAATCAACGTGATACATCATATTAATAAAAGAAAAGATAAGAACCATATGATCCTGTCAATCAATGCAGAAAAGGCCTTTGACAAAATTCAGCAACGTTTCTTAATAAAAACCCTCGAGAAAGTCGGGATTGAAGGAACATACTTAAAGATCATAAAAGCCATTTATGAAAAGCCCACAGCTAACATCATCCTCAACGGGGAAAAACTTAGAGCTTTTTCCCTGAGATCAGGAACATGACAGGGATGTCCACTCTCACTGCTATTGTTTAACATAGTGTTGGAAGTTCTAGCATCAGCAATCAGACAACAAAAGGAAATCAAAGGCATCAAAATTGGCAAAGATGAAGTCAAGCTTTCACTTTTTGCAGATGACATGATACTATACATGGAAAATCCAATAGACTCCACCAAAAGTCTGCTAGAAATGATACATGAATTCAGCAACGTTGCAGGATACAAAATCAATGTACAGAAATCAGTTGCATTCTTATACACTAACAATGAAGCAACAGAAAGACAAATAAAGAAACTGATCCCATTCACAATTGCACCAAGAAGCATAAAATACCTAGGGATAAATCTAACCAAAGATGTAAAAGATCTGTATGCTGAAAATTATAGAAAGCTTATGAAGGTAATTGAAGAAGATATAAATAAATGGAAAGACATTCCCTGCTCATGGATTGGAAGAATAAATATTGTCAAAATGTCAATACTACCCAAAGCTACCTACACATTCAATGCAATCCCAATCAAAATTGCACCAGCATTCTTCTCGAAACTAGAACAAGCAATCCTAAAATTCATATGGAACCACAAAAGGCCCCAAATAGCCAAAGTAATTTTGAAGAAGAAGACCAAAGCAGGAGACATCACAATCCCAGACTTTAGCCTCTACTACAAAGCTGTCATCATCAAGACAGCATGGTATTGGCACAAAAACAGACACATAGACCAATGGAATAGAAGAGAAACCCCAGAACTAGACCCACAAACGTATGGCCAACTCATCTTTGACAAAGCAGGAAAGAACATCCAATGGAAAAAAGTCTCTTTAACAAATGGTGCTGGGAGAACTGGACAGCAACATGCAGAAGGTTGAAACTAGACCACTTTCTCACACCATTCACAAAAATAAATTCAAAATGGATGAAGGACCTGAATGTGAGACAGGAAACCATCAAAACCCTAGAGGAGAAAGCAGGAAAAGACCTCTCTGACCTCAGCCGTAGCAATTTCTTACTTGACACATCCCCAAAGGCAAGGGAATTAAAAGCAAAAATGAATTACTGGGACCTTATGAAGATAAAAAGCTTCTGCACAGCAAAGGAAACAACCAACAAAACTAAAAGGCAACCAACGGAATGGGAAAAGATATTTGCAAATGACATATCGGACAAAGGGCTAGTATCCAAAATCTATAAAGAGCTCACCAAACTCCACACCCGAAAAACAACCCAGTGAAGAAACGGGCAGAAAACATGAATAGACACTTCTCTAAAGAAGACATCCGGATGGCCAACAGGCACATGAAAAGATGCTCAATGTCGCTCCTCATCAAGGAAATACAAATCAAAACCACACTCAGATATCACCTCACACCAGTTAGAGTGGCCAAAATGAACAAATCAGGAGACTATAGATACTGGAGAGGATGTGGAGAAACGGGAACCCTCTTGCACTGTTGGTGGGAATGCGAATTGGTGCAGCCGCTCTGGAAAACAGTGTGGAGGTTCCTCAGAAAATTAAAAATAGACCTACCCTATGACCCAGCAATAGCACTGCTAGGAATTTATCCAAGGGATACAGGAGTACTGATGCATAGGGGCACTTGTACCCCAATGTTTATAGCAGCACTCTCAACAATAGCCAAATTATGGAAAGAGCCTAAATGTCTATCAACTGATGAATGGATAAAGAAATTGTGGTTTATATACACAATGGAGTACTACGTGGCAATGAGAATGAATGAAATATGGCCCTTTGTAGCAACATGGATGGAACTGGAGAGTGTTAGGCTAAGTGAAATAAGCCATACAGAGAAAGACAGATACCATATGTATTCACTCTTAGGTGTATCCTGAGAAACTTAACAGAAATCCATGGGGGAGGGGAAGGAAAAAAAAAAGGAGGTTAGAGTGTGAGAGAGAGCCAAAGCATAAGAGACTCTTAAAAACTGAGAACAAACTCAGGGCTGATGGAGGGTGGGAGGGAGGGGAGGGTGGGTGATGGGTATTGAGGAGTGCACCTTTTGGGTTGAGCACTGGGTGTTATATGGAAACCAATTTGACAATAAACTTTATATATTGAAAAAAAAATAAAGTCCTTTTAGTCTGTTATAAGTGTTGACACTCCAGGTTTCTTTTGAAATCCATTTGCATGATAAATGTTTCTCCATCCCCTTACTGTCCATGTGCAGGTGTCTTTAGGTCTAAAAAAAATCTCTTGTGGGGTGCCTGGATGGCTCAGTTGGTTGAGTATCCAACTTCGGCTCAGGCCATAATCTCACAATTTGTGGGTTTGAGCGCTGTGTCAGGCTTTGTGCTGACAGCTCAGAACCTGGAGCCTGGTTCAGATTCTGTGTCTCCCTCCCTCTTTCTGCCCCTCACCTGCTTGCTTGCTCGCTCGCTCACTCTCTCTCTCTCAAAAATAAACAAATAAAACATTAAAAAGTTTTTTTAAATAAATCTCTTGTAGTCAGCATATAGATGGGTCTTTTTTTTTTTTTTTAGTATCCATTCTTTCACCCTATGTCTTTTGATTGGAGTTTTTAGCCCATGTACATTCAAAGTAATTATTTACAAGTATGTATTTATTAATGTTTTATTACTCATTTTGTTGATTTTCTCTGATCCTTCTCTCTTTCATGTTTTGCTTATTTATTAATCTTATTTGGATTTGTTTATTTGTTTTCTTTGCATGGTTATTGGTTGTTTTGATACATGGCTACCATTAGGTTTGTATACCTCTTCTGTATATAGCTGTCTATATTAAGTTGATGATTGTTTAAGTTTGAATCCATTCTTTACTCCTCTCCTCCCCAAGATTTATGTATATGTTGTCCTATTTTAAATCTTATTTTGTGAGTACTGTGAGTGATTTTTACATAGGCATTTATTTTTACTGCTTTTGTGTTCCCTGCCTTTATAACTCTAACGTTTGGTTTCTCCTCTCCACTCAAAGAGCCACCCCACCATCCCACTTTAATATTTCTTGCAGGGCTGCTTTAGTGCTCATGAACACTTCTAGTTTTTGTTTGCCTGGGAAACTATTTATCTGTCTTTCTATTCTGAATGATATCCTTGATGTAATATTCTTGGCTCCATATTTTTTACATCCAGCACTTTGAATATACCATTGCTACTCACTTCTGGCTTGGAAAGTTTCTAATGAAAATCCCTTACTTGACTTACAGGATTTTCCTTATGTATTATTGTCTTGTTTGGTCTTAATGCTTTTGAATTTTTTCTTTATCACTATATTTTGCAAATTTAGTTGTGCAATGTCTTGATGTGGAATTTTTTTTTTCTGTTGGGGGTTTTTATGTCTCCTGGATCTAGATATATGTTTCTTTCCTCAGATTAAGTAGATTTTCAGATAATATTTCTTCAAAAAATTTTCCTCCTCTATTTTCTTACCTTTTTTTTTTCTTCTGGGACTCCTGTAATATAAATGTTACTATGTTTGATGGAGTCACTGAATTCCCAAGTATATTCTCATTTTGCACATTTGTTTTTTCTCTCTTTTTTCAGATTTATTATTTTCCAGTACTGTCTTCAAGATCATTAATTTGTTCCTCTGCTTCTTCCAGCCTGTTATTCATTCCATCCAGTGTGTTTCTAATTTTTATTATGAGCCCTTTATGTCTGCTATGTTATTACTTACCTCTGTGTTAGTTTCTCACTCTCTTCTCCAAGTGTCCTCCACTCTTTTCTCAAGTCTGGTGTGTATCCCTATCATTATTGCTTTAAATTGTCTATTAGGTATGATACTTACATCTGTTTCACTTATATGTCTGGCTGTGGCCTTGTCCTGTTTTTTCATTTGGGATAAATTTCTCTGTCTACTCACTTTGTGTAAGTGTCTGTGCTTTTTGCTGTGTATTAGAGAAGTCACCTACATCTCCTGTTTTTGAGGGTAATGGCCTTAGGAAGAAGAGGTCGTGTAGTGCCCTGCCATGTAGTGTTTCCCATTCCCCCAAGCCTGGTGGTTCCAAGAGTATTTCCAGTGCATGCTGTGTGTTCTGCTGTTTGTCCTGGCCAGTGGTATGCAGAAGCTACCTTTGCTTGTTATGAGCAGTGTTTGGTCCCTAGCCTGAATGTGGCACGTTTTAGCTAGGTATATTCTGGTCTGCTTGTCTGATAAGACCTGTTGGTACCACCACTGGAATTGAAGCCCTGCAACACTCTCTTTTTAGGAGACAGGGGATTGGCAGGGATTTAGGTTGGTCTTCTGGGGGAAGGATCCTGCTGCTTTAAGAATAAGGAAAGCATGACTTGGATGGGCAAGTCCACTGAAGCATGGAGGTAGCAGGGCTTGGTGTAACCAAGTGAGGTTGTGGGGATCAGCACTGCACTGGTTCTCACACGTAGCCCTGTGATTGTGCTGAGTGATGGGGGAGGAAAATGGCAGTTCCTTTATTACTGGAGGAGCCTTTCCATGAATGCTGCCCCTCTCGGATATGCTCCAAGATGAGTGAATAACCTCTGCACTGTAACCCAGTTGCTTTTCAGATCACTGTCTCCATGCTATTTGTCCATAGGTTATTTGCTTTCCTCCTCTCAAAGAGCAGTGCAGTGCCCTCTGGGCTCTATCCCAGTCAAACCCTCTGACCTTTAAAACTCCAGGCTTTAAACCCCACTGGTTGCAAGAACTGCAAACTTCGGCCCCTCGTGCTTTCTAAGCCACTTGCTATGGGGATTTGATTGCCCCTTGGGCTTCCCTGTGTGTTAATCTGTCTCTTGCCCTTCTCTGCAACCATGGTTCCCTCCTTAACACAGTAGCCATGATCTGTTTCCCTCCTAAACTGTGTCTTCCCATTTCCTACCTTCTTTGATATGACCTCTTTTCTACCCCTGGCTGTGAAGTTTGTTCTTCCAATGTTTATGTCAATTTCTGGGGTATTTAGGATGATTTACTGGTTATCTAATTGTATTTGTGGGATGAGGAGAGCCTAGGGTCTTCCTTCTTCACTGCCACCTTCCAATCTCCCACCTCAAAACATCATCACGTACCATCAGCAACATTCTTCACTTTACTTGGGTAATTACTATTCATCCTTCATGTCTCAGGGGAAAATTCTCTGATCTTCTAGACTAGTTATTGTTACATGCCATATTCTTTATTTTACCTTTATAGTATCACATTTATTTTGTTATTAATTATTATTAACCTGTGTGCTTAGTTCTCTAAATCCTTCAAGACTGGGTCTCTGTTTATCCTGAACACCAGCCCTAATATCTTCTTCTTAACAAAATTTCAATAAAAATCCAGGAGCCTAACATTAAGGGATATCTGTTCCCTAAAGATAAAACATTTGCCTTTCTAGAATTTATCCTCAAATGAACCCATGATCAAGTTAGGGATAAAATTTTTTTATTGCAAATTAGGCCACTTGATGGGATGACTTCATTGCTGTGTGACTTAAAAAGTAACTTGAGTAAAAAGCTAAAAGTATTGTTTTATTGTAAGGTGATTGTCATGTTAATAACTTGGTCTGCATGTAACATCAAGACACTGGTTACAGAGCACTCATTCAGGAGCCCACCGTAATCGGACCTTCTTTTATCAGTCTCTGGAAAATTCCCATGTGTTTGTAACAACTTGGAATCCAACAGCCAGGCATAAAGTTCATCACATCTCAAACCTTGTTCAAAAGAATAAGAGCTATTTTTTTTCAAAGCGCCATTGTGACCTATAGTTTTCAAACTGGGTTATAACACACCTATAGAGATGTATTGTTGCACGTCAGGTTGTGACAGCCACAAGAGGACCCTGGAGGAATGGGTCACCTTCTTGGAGAATCATTTTTAGCAAGAATATATTTTTATATTGATTAGAAAAGTATTATTCTGAAGTTGAGAAATTAAGTGAGAAGTACATAAAATGTGCTTGGTTAAAGGCTTTCCAGAGGAAAATATATAATCATACAGTTCCATGTGTTTGGAAATACTTTGCATTACATTAGTGCAAGTGGAATACACTAAATCAGTAGAATTAGGTGAACACGGCTCAGTCAGCAAACTCTGCCTGTCTCACTCAGCAAGAAATTTGGGAATATAAAGTTGACTGAGGAAGAATGCATGGTTCTGTTTTTCTAGGTACTATATGAAGTTAGAGGGACTGAGCTAGATTTTGGCAGGAGCTTGTACTGAGACCACAACTGGAATTTAATAAGAGACCATTTGAAAGGTAGATCTACAGGATGAACTGGGTTGTAGACTCAGCACTTTCTCAGGCACCATTTCTCATCTCATTGGCGTGGGCACCACATGTATAGGAAAACCAAATGTGAATGGATTGTGTCTGATCTCCCCTGCCTGGCTGGCATTGGTATTTGGAGGAAATTTTGGATTGATTAGCTTAGTTCTGTCAGTGACTTTTATAAATTGGTTGGATTAGTTAACAAGTGTGAGAATAGACATCGATCTAGCTATCTATCCTCTATTTGGATCATCTATCAATATCTGTCTATATAGCAAGATAGGAACATTTGTCAGTAGTCAAGTAGTACTTAAGGGCTTGACAATGCAGAGCAGTTTGTTTACCTTATTCTTATCCTCTGTGGATTAATCATTTTAATATCCACTGATTCATTTCATACCTACAAATATGTATTAATTTACATTTCTCCCAGAAGCAGATCCTGAGACAAAGAGTGAAATGCAAGTAGTTTATTAGAAAGGTGAAAGGAAATGAGGAAGAGACACAGGGAAGGACATGCAGCTATCAGAGAATGTATTGTTAAGTCAGTCACCCTGATGGGGGAGTAGAGATTAATCCTATAAGAAAAATCCAGGAAAACTATATGCAACACATACCTCACAAATCGCCTACTTGCTGGTGGAAAGAGCTGGTATATTTGTACACCTTTTGGCATCAGGTAATTGTTGAGTTCTGCTCTTGGGTGGTTGTTAATTCCTTTGCACTTCTGACCTACCCCAGCAGTGGGCAGAGTGACCTCCTGGTAAAAGTCCTGAGGCACAGACAATCAGGTAACTTTTATCTGGAGTATATGGAAAGTCCAAAGGCATGTGGGCAAGACACTGACAACATCAACTCCAGTATACTTAGGCTAAATATCTTAATGTTAATTATTATTCCTAAATGATTATTCTGCCCTCAGAGTAAAGATCGAACCTACACGATAGTCTTCAATTAATTTTTTTTGGCTCCCCAAAAATTCATTATAGTTTTTGTTCCTGTGTTGTTTAGCCTTGTATGTTTATAATAACGCATATCCTATCTGCCTTCTATAACTAATATGTTTGGTACCCCCCTTTATATGTTCTAGCAATCTAGTGTATTTGTAAGGGGATTAACTATTCCAGTCCAACCTACTTCTTTCTCAGAATAATATAGAAAATTCCCTTGATGAGATGAATACATTAGAACCACTTACTATCTCCCATAGTTATCGATTCTTTGCACATTCCAACTCCTGTCTTTTGTGTATATACTTTCATAATCTAATTAATTTCCTATATGTGACATTGTGCTGTATTTCTGTACTCTGCTGTAACATTTACCTTGTAAACAGTTTGCTTATAGGTTGTCTGTAATTTGAAAATTAATAATACCATAAGATAAATGCAGTCACATTCCAAATACCATCCAATATAGATTGTTGTTAAATATCTGTAACTTTCTGCTTTACTCTGGTTTGATAACTTTTTATGCTTGATCTGCAGTTTTCAACCTGGGAATTTCTTTTATTAGTGGTTGGTTTTTTTTGTTTGTTTTTTGTTTTTTTGTAGTTGGAACTATTATTTCCTAGATTCCCTATATTTTTTCTATTTTACTTGAACATCTTCTCAAATTACTTCCTAAGGAGAGGTGTACTAATGGAAGTGTCTGAGTGCATAAGCCTGCATATATATGAAGACATATTTTTTCTTAATTTACATGTTTGATAGTTTACATTAGCATATAATTCTAAGTGGTACATTATAAATCGTTAAAACATTCAACACCTTTTTCCACTCTGTTCTAACATTCTGGTTTCTTTGTAAGGGACTTACTGTTTCACTCCACACCAACCTCCATCTCAGAATAATTTAAAATGTTCCTTTTGTTCCCTATGATTCTGAAATTTTGCAGTAATGTCTAGCCATGAAGCACTTGAGTTACTAGACAGGCCTTTTAATTCTGATGACAAATGTTCTTTGACTCTAGGGAAATCCCTTCCTTTTTTTTTTTTTTTTTTTTTTAAATTCTTGAATCCAGTTTTTTTCTTGGTTCTCTTTTGGGATGATTAATAGTAAGATATATTTTAGATTTTTAGTCTGTATTCTGTTCTCAAAATTTTTATGTTTATGATGAAGTCACAAGACTTTGTTGGCTTTGTCTTCCAACTTATTTTTGTCTTAATTTTAGCAGTTTTAATTTTTAAGACTTCTTTTTTTGTTGTTGTTTTGTTACTTTTCATAACATTTTGTTCTCGCTTTCTGGATGCTTATATTAAAAACTCTTTGAGAGCACAGGGACCAAAACAGGGAGAAAAAAAACCTGTTGAGGCTATGACAAAGAGATTCATTTGTTTATGGATCTTGACTTTTTTTTTTAATTGTTAATCTTCCTTGAAACGTCTGGTAAGCCCTGTAAAGTTATTATGCTTATGAGTGAGAACATAGCGCATGTTATTTGAAGCAAGGTAGTCAACAGAAAGATACCCTATTAGGTTAAGGAGGCAGGAAGCTATCCAGTTTTCCTTTAGAACCCACCCCACTTTGTTCTTTTCATTTTGAGTATTAAGCCATTAAAAACTATTTTATGATTATTAGTATTGCAAGTAAGTTAAATCTGTGTCCTCAATCTAGTTTTTTTGATCTAGCAGTTTTACATATTTAAAAGATAATCTTCCATTTTTTACCTGAGCTGGTCATGTTAGATTTCACCCTTCACAGCTTCTGCGGATGTGCATCTCATCACTCTTTGGTTATGGATCCTTCGGCAGAAATAAATAGTGAGAAGTACTATGAGATAAGGAAACCTGGGGGCTGATACAGTTTCAGCTCCTCTTTTTAAGATTACAGTTGACCCTTGAACAATATAGATTTGAATGGTGGAAGCACACTTACATGTGGGTTTTTCAATAAATAGAGAACAGTACTGTCAACGTTAACTTTTCTTTTGTATGATTTTATTAATAACGTTTTCTTTTCTCTAGCTTTATTTTAAGAATATATAATACATATAACATAGAAAATATGTGTTAATCAACTGTTATCAGTAAGGCCTCTGGTCAACATAAGGCTATTAGTCGTTAACGTTTTGAGGGGTGAAAACATATGCATAAATTTTCAACTGCATGGAGGCAGGTACCCCTACCTCTGTGTTTTCAAGGGTCAAGTCTACTCATTTTAGAATCTTGAATTCCTCACTTTTTTGAGGTCAGTTTCTTAATTTGACAAAGGACAGTAATAATAATTGCCTACTTCATCGGGATTTTCTGTACCAAAAATTATATGAAACTATTTGGAAAACTTTTAATATGGTGCACTAAATTAGGGATATAAAGGTAAATAAAATACAATCCCTCTGAAAGAGCATGACACATTGGACCTTAGAAGACCATCAATAATGTCAGAATAGAGAGCAATAAATGTTATTAGAAAGTAATATTATTTCAAGCAGTTATCACTTACAGAAATTTTATCATTGGCAATCTACTTACTATAGGGAAACATATCCTTTTTTAAACTGATTTCCTTTGGGAGAATATTTCACTGTGTGTATAAGTAGATAAGTATAGCCTCAAAAAAAGTAAAAGCGTTTGCTCAAAGTCAAACATCAAATAAGTGATAGAAGTAGTACGTAAAAATAATTCTGATTAAATCCTTTCTTGCTTCCTCATGGAAGCTTTACAAGAGCATATTATATTTCAAAAGAAAATTTGCAAGATTTACAAAATGTGTTACAGAGTAGACAGGAAAGAATAAGCTCTAAAGAGCAAACGCTTGTCATAAAATGAAATGAAATTTATATTTAAAAAAACTCATCAGTTGATTAGTGAGTTTCTTTAAAATAATGTCAAATATAGATGTCAGGTGAATTTCTTTCATGATGATCATCATGACTTTTCTAGCTAGGAACGTAAAATTGGAAAATCAGGCTTGCAACCAGGATGATCTGATGATTCAGACTATAAGAAAAATAGAATAGCATTAGCTAAAAGCAGAAAGCTGCTGTCCCTTCACTTCTTAAATATGAATCCTATCATTAGAGATTATATAGGATCATGTGCATGGATATCAAAATGGGAATAATTTATAAAGACAGGTGTATTATCATGAAGATTCACCTTCTGCATTCTCCAGGAACAGCATCCAAAAAATCATCATGAGCAAAATCTCCAGAAAATGAGAATTATAATAATCCTGGCCTGAAAATCAGAAGCATTTACCTATAATGAAAGTCTTTGTGCTGATCTTTACCCATAGACTGGCTAGGTTTATTTTAGCAGGGAAAGTAAAAGAAATAATAGTTTCAACCTCTACAAATAATCCAGGAGAAGATGAAAATTCAGGTGTTTAGTTGAATATGAGGTAACATTTTGCTAACTATCTTGGAAGTGGACCATTATAAAAACAATGATGTAAATTACTGGATCCTAGTTGCTAACTGTGAGAAAACTTACTAGTTTGACAGTGGTGACTCTTTAAATAACTGGCATGTTATGGTATGATTTCAGATAGTTCTGATTACTAGAGTGCTAACACATTTCTGTACTGAAATACCCCAGGCAAAAGGAAGAGGCATCAGGTAATTAGAAATAGTATTCTGCAATCCAGAGTGGCACACTCTACAAGAATTTGTAGAATTCTTTTAATGGCTTAATGGTGATAAGTAATGTGCATTGTAGGGCAAAGAGAATATGATTGGATTAAAAACAACCTGAATTTCCGGGCGCCTGGGTGGCTCAGTCGGTTAAGCGTCCGACTTCAGCTCAGGTCATGATCTCATGGTCCGTGAGTTCAAGCCCCACGTTGGACTCTGTGCTGACAGCTTAGAGCCTGGAGACTGCTTTGGATTCTGTGTCTCCCTCTTTCTCTGCCCCTCCCCTGCTCGTGCTCTCTCTCTGTCTCAAAAATAAATAAAAACATAAAAAAAAAAAACCCTGAATTTTAATGTCAACTCTGTTCTTTAATCAGGTAATTGATTGGGTCTGATCATACCTATTGCCTTATTTTACCTGGTGAGGGGATTGAAATACTTGTCCCATAAGATTCCTTTAAGCTATAATATTCTAAGACCAACTCTATAATCTAAATGTAGATTCTTCCAGTGATAACTCCCAATGAATCATGAATTCGGGTAGCCATAAAGTTATATATTCTCCCTCACATTTACTCTTGGCTTGGCAACATTACTGTCTTTGGGCAGTGGGAACATCAGCAAACATGTTGCAAGGAGAGTCTTAAAAGCTACTTATGCCTTATGTCTTGCCTTCTTGGAACACGAAAGAAATCCTGTCCAGGTTACTGAAGGATAGGAGACTGACATGAAATCATCTGAGGCACCTTAGCTGATAACCACGACCAACTGCCAGACGTGTGCGTGATGCCTTCTTGAACTGTGGAGCCATGTGAGCATGGTTATATGATCAAGCCTAGGCAAAACCAGCAGAGAAACCACTAAGTTAATTGAGAATATCATGGGAAATAATCAGTCGTTGTTTAAGACACTAACTTTTAGCTTGCTACAGAGCAATGAATATCTGACACACCATTCAAAAAGGATTTCCCACAAATAGAATACTGGGCTATTTCTAAATTTAGATGAGACCATTTTTTTTTTTTTGATTACTAGAATATGAGCAGTAAGAGCGAGCGAGCAAGCTTGCTCATCACTACATTGCTAGCACTTAATACAGTGTTAGCATGCATTAGTTATATATTACTACATGACAAATTACCCCAAGCCTTGTTATTTTAATACACCTTCTATGTATTATCTCACAGATGTTTTGGTGTAGGAATTCTGGGATGTCATATCAGGGTCCTCAGTTTCCAAGTCTCACAAAACTAAACTGCAGTCACTATACTGAGGAGGATTATGGTTTTATCTCAAGGCTCAAGTGGGGAAAGATCTGGATCCAAACTTAGTACCAAGGTTGTTGGCAATGTTCAGCTCCTTGCAGGCTGTTGGCCCATTATGGCCAACCATCCTTTGCCATATGGACCTTTCCAACATGGCACCTTGCTTCATCAAAGCCAGAAAGAGAGAGAGGGTGCCAAGGAGATGGAAGACTTAGTACTGTGTGACTTAAACATGGGAGAGACACCTTATCACTTTTTCTGTATCCTATTTGTCAATCTCTAGGTATAACCTTCACTCAAGGGCAAGGAATAACATAAGGATATAGATTCCAAGAAGGAGGGATCATTATGGGTCATCTAAGGAATCTTCCTATTATTGGTCCATAGTAAATGCTGAATAATTTTTTGAAAAGGTGAATACATAATTGAATAAGAAACCATGTTTTGATCAACAAATATGTGTCAGGCATTGTGTTATGTGATGGTGATACTTAAGTGGTAATGACACTGACCCTGCATTTCAGAGCATACAGTACAGTATGGAAGACAGAGGTATAAAATTTAGTGCAATACAATAAAAAATGCTATATATCTTGTGGAATACATAAACTAAAATGGAATTTAAATAGAAAATAATTTTCTTGGATAAGGATAGAATTTTTTAAGAGTCTGCTAACAGAGTTACGGTTTTAAGGATGATGCATCATTTTCCATCTCTAGAGTTGGAAGGAATGGAGAGAAGTACTTTTCACATACAGTAATGTTATAAAGGGTGTGTGTGTGTGTGTGTGTGTGTGTGTGTGTGTGTAGCAAAGAGTGAGGGACAGACAGATAATTGGATTAGCAGGAATTTTCCCCCTGGTTTTTCCCAAACAGTATATGCTCTCCTATAAAGTTTGTTGAAGAATGACCTGTCCCATAGTCTTTAATTGACCCAGTGAAGGTTTATAAAGAAGGCAGATAGCTCAGTTGATGAGAAGATAGTATACAGATGCAAAGAGGAACCCAGGTGTAATTGATTGCACAGTTGCCCTTATCTCCAGAATTGTTCAGGTTAATTACACATTGGAGAAAATTGAGTAAGTTAGAATCTTTGAGCAAAACTGTTCTAAAACCAGTCCTTTCAGATGGAAAAGAGGAGGTCCTTTGACACCAGGGCATTTTTAAGGATGGGTTGTGGAGGAGAATTTAATGATGTGTAAACTTTCACATCTGTTGACAGTTGCTCTCCACTGATATCACAGAGAGCAAAATGAAAGTGTGACTTTTAAAATGAGCCTTCCGAAGGATTTATTAAAATTATGAAAAGAAATAAAGTGTATAAAGCTATCGAAGTGTCATCTGGGAAGGACTCTCTTACTATATTTTATATTGGATAAATGATAGTGGTAAAAGTAGATTTAGAATATTCGAGAGCATGACTCAGATTCATAACCAAATTCAAATCCTGGCTCTATGAGTTTTTAGCTACAGGCCCTGGGTAAGTCCCTTAACATCTATGGGATTAAGAATCGTCATCTATGAAACTGGGATATAACTACTAACTGATTTGTGTTAGGAAGTCACTGAGAATTACTGTAAAAATGCTTTGATTTAATAGGCATTTGTGTTTCTTTCCTTTTTTGCTGTATGACCCAAGATGTGGGGAAATGTATCTCAGAATTCTTCCTGTCTTGGCCTCTTCAAATACTTCACAATTTACAGTGTTGTCTTTGGCAGTGTTGTCACTTGACCAAAAATACATTATCAAGAACATCCCCTAAAACCTAGTTTGACTCTAAGTCAAGGCAGCAAAGGTGATTATATATCCCAAGACCTCCAACACTAGTTAAGTCCTGAGTTGCATTTTTGAGATGGTGATGCAAGGAGATGACCTACCTAATCCAAGAGAGACCCACTGAGTATCCAATCATGGGTGGCCAATATTGTAATTTTCCAAGAACAGGTATACTAAAAGTTTGTCTAGACCATAGGCCCTGAAACCAGTTTATGGGAGGTGACATTGGTTCTGGTGCCTTAGAGGAAGAGGTTATGTATTCATACTCTGAATGTCAGAATTGTGCTGCCTGACATCTTAAACAGCACATGTCTGGCTAAGAGAAAAACTCAGCATTAGCAGATAGAAAGTATGTAGGTTCAGGATATGGGGTAGGGCAAGGGTGAGTGAAGGTGGACAAACTAGAACCACCTGAAAGTCTTTGAAGGAAACCTGATATTATCAGTAGAACATCATTTCTGAAGGCAAAGGCAAGAGACCCTGGTAATAAATTAAATCAATCAAATAGTGTTACAAAATGTATATGCATAATGGTCATAGTTTAAAATGAATGAGATGTACCAGTGGATAGCAAAGTAGGGGGAAGAAGGCATTTTCTTCCAATTTCTCATAGTGTCCAGTCTTGCAGTTAACATTTTTAGGCAGAAAAGTTTAAAAAACCACAAAATTGATAATTACTAATGAAAAGTTCTTGCTGGTAAAATCTTCCTTAGAAACTGTGCCCAGAGGGTACCTGGATGACTCAGTTGGTTAAACATCTCACTTTGGCTCAGATCATGATCTCACAATTTTGAGAGTTCGAGTTCTGCATCCATGAGCTCAAGCCCCACTTCCATTAAGCTTGTGCTCCCTTAGGGTATACATGAGTCCTGCTTCAGGTAAACATTAACCCCCCTTCGGGTGAGCCTGAGTTCTCTGTTTCTCTCTCTCTCTCTCTCTTTCTCCCCCCTCATGGTATTCTCTCTCTCTCTCTGCCCATTGCTCACTTGCACCCTGTCTCTCAAAAAACAAACAAACAAAAACACCTGCCCTCAATGACCATGAGCCCATAATTCTTGATTCTTTTTCCTCTTCCATATACAGCTTTGTAGACATTCTACTCTGTGCCGTTCTCCCATCACCACCACCACTAACACCCCCACGCTCATAATCTTCTGTCACCCAGGCTTTTTGCCTCACATTCCTTAACCACTACATGTATTATGGTTTCAGGATCTCTCATCATGTACCTGTCTTTGTCCAGAAAATGGACAAGAAGTCAGATATCCTGACTCTGCTACTTCCAGACAGTTTCCTAAACTTTTCTGATTTTCAGTTCCATATGAATCAAGTATATAGTTATTGCATACCTTGCATCTGAAAATTGTTGCAAGGGATGATAGAGAAGGCTGTGTATGAGGAAACTGTAAAATGTCTAGGATAGAGCAACAATGAAATGATGGTCAATTATTACTGTTAAGGCTGATGTTATTAGTACTGTAGCATTATTATCATAACTATGACTATCCCTGCTTTCCTTTCTAGAGTCCAAGCTTCTTGAGGACAGAGCTTTGGTTTTCCTTATACATGTCTTACTCATTACCTAATGTGGGACCTAAATGTATAGGGTGACCAAACATTTTCAAGTCAAACCAGATTTCATGGATTCTGAGACTGAAGCAACTAATTGAACATTAGCACTCTGGGTTGTTATGTGGAGCCAAAGTTTGAATATTCTTGACTGGAAGTCCACCTTATATTCAGATTTGCTGAGCATCTTCATAGGATTCTCTGGCTTTTGAAGGCAAGCCCGGGCTAGAGGATGCAGAAAGAGTCATACTTTACCTATAGGCAGTGGAGGACAGTGTTACAGTTCATCATCACACACAGGTCCCCTGGGCTGTCGAGGCAGAGATAGAAACCACACATAAGCAACTCTCCAAGCCAATAATTCAGTGGTCCTTTTTATTGATAATTATCTCTTACGTATCTGAATAAGCTTAGGCTTCTGAAGGTGTAAAAAATTCCCTGGAGGTATAGCTAGCAAAAATTAACACTCCACTGCACATCCTAATTAGAATTTAATTAGGGAATTAAAAAAAAATGCCGAGCACATGTTTTTAGCAAGTGCATAATCACTGACTTATTGCTTGTAGGTTTTTTACATATTTTTCATTGTAAATATCCAATTATAATTGTCATTTAGGTCAGACTTTAAGAATTCAAAGTCTTATTCAAAATAATGAGAATTTGTTTCTTTAGGCATAATGTCCTCTAGTATAGTTTTTATATCTTTTAATTTACTATATATTCTACCCAATTCCTTCTCCTAACATAGAGTCTGGGTGGTGTTCTCCTCATGATGTGATGTATTACTCTTCAACAAAGCCCCGCATCTTGTATTTACAACTAGTGCATAAGAGAAAAAAAAAAAAGTGACAGCCGCATCTGTGTTCTTGTTCCTGAGAGATTTGTAACAAACCATGACTGTAAAACTGCAGTCTGTTTTTCATAGTGAATGTTGTGTGTATGCCTCCAACTCTGACCAAACTTCTGGAGTGATTTATAGCACATCTGTTTTGACCTGCCCCTGATAATATTCAAATTAAAGTCACAGTTGGAAAAGAAAGTGGCCTGTGCCATATGAGTTACACTAAAGGTATAGAAACCATTCCAAGCTTGATTTGTGACCACTGCCATCAGCTTTTAAAAGCCACAGCTGATGGAGAATAATGTCTGATGTTGATTTCTTAATCACACCACCATTATGGAAATAATACGTTGCTACAGTGATAATCATTACCCCTTTCTGATGGTATTTCAGTGCCTTTTACAGCCACTTCTAATGACCATTGAACTGTTTGGTCTAATGAGTGAGAAGACTCCAACATCTTTATTCAAAAGTCACTAATGATAATTGCCACCTATCACCCCGTTCTCCAGAGCCCAGAACGTATGTCCACTGAATCCCATTATCATCCCTGCAGGTCCCCATCTCCAATCTTACTCGACTCAAGTAATTAGACCTAATTTATATCTGTTCCAGTGAAGGCTGTAGTCATTTTTCTCAAATTCATGTTTTCTGTTGGGTCTGCATATCACCCAATGCTAGAAAAAATTTTAAAGTATTTATTGAAAAATCATACATATGATTAGTGACAGCTTTAATGTCAGCAAATCAATGAAAAATTCATAACTATTTTCATTTTTATAGTATGGAGTGATGGTTAAGAGCAAGGCCTTTTGTAGCAACGTGGATGGAACTGGAGAGTGTTAAGCTAAGTGAAATAAGTCATACAGAGAAAGACAGATACCATATGTTTTCACTCGTATGTGGATCCTGAGAAACTTAACAAAAGATCATGGGGGAGGGGAAGGAAAAAAAGAAAGAGAGGGAGAGAGCCAAACCATAAGAGACTCTTAAAAACTCAGAATAAACTGAGGGTTGATGGGAGGTGGGAGGGCACCTGTTGGGATGAGCACTGGATGTTGTATGGAAACCAATTTGACAATAAATTTCATATTAAAAAAAAAAAAAGCATCAGAAGTGTAATAGAATTGGCTTTAAAATTTGGTTCCATCTCTTAGTAGCTATTGCGATCCCAGGCAGTTCAACTCTGAAACTCATTGTTGTGTCTCTAAAATGGGAATAAGAATAGAGCTTACTTGGGGCACCTGGGTGGCTCAGTTGCTTAAGGGACCGACTCTTGACCTCTTGATTTCAGCCTCAGGTCATGATCCTGGGGTTGTGAGATAAAGCCCTGTGTTTGGTTCCACACTAAATCACTAAATGTGGAGTCTGCTTAGAATTCTCTCTCTCACCTACCCACTTTCTCTCGCTCTCTCGCTCTCTCGCTCTCTCGCTCTCTCGCTCTCTCGCTCTCTCGCTCTCTCGCTCTCTCTGAAAATAATAAAGAATAGAGCTTTCTTGATATAATGGTTATTAGTATTAAACTGAAATGTTATGTTATTATATTATTATCACAGTTATTACCATTATTCTCCTTTACGTAGATGAGAATTATCTACATAATTCAGTTATCTTCATAAATTCCAGTTATCAGAATAAGCACATGATTGGGACTCCCTCAATGTGAAACCCTAATCCAGATGTGGATGCAGAGTGGAGTGTGTGCATCATTGCTATGGGTCTACCTGTGTGGAGCAACTGACCCTTAATCCTCTCTTCTTGACTTACGTGACATGAGGTAGAAGAGGTGGCAAACGGTTGAAAAACACAAATGTAGTGGCATAGGAGGGAAGCAGCTGGTGCTTATTCTTTCTTAGTTTTACAAAATTGATATGAAGGAGATAGAAACATTTGTACTGCATAGCTAGATAAGCTAACCTTACAGAAGTGAATGAAGTCTAACTGCAAAGAACTAGTAAGTGGTAGAATGGTGGAGCTCACTCTAAGTCTTGGTTAAAGCTACATAAGCTATGTGACAATCTGGTTAAAGTATATATTGAGAGATGAACCAAAGAATGTATAGAGGAAAGCAACAATAATATATGCTGCATAAAATTCGCAGGTGTTAGAGGACATCAGAAACGAGAATGTTTCTTTGTGTATTCCGAAACCTAAAAACAGTGTTGTGAAAATGGCATATGAAAGTAGGAAATTCATCTTGGGACTGTATTTTGTATTGATCAGATGGAAATTTAATACATGTGCCCATTTTCACATGTACACACAATAAGAAAAGGTGAATATTTTTGGAAAATGGAATATGAGGACATAATGACATAAGAACAATGTCGTGTTAGAAATTAAACAGTTTCCCTTCTAGATGTTTTTTCCATGATAATTTTCATGACAGAAGGTTATTGCAAAGGGACATAGATATATCCCCAATAGTCTGAAGTTAGAAACAAAGACATGTTTTCAAATCACATTCACATTTCAGATGATTAATTGTAAACTGTAGTTCTCCCTTCAGGAAAATATTAAGACGTGGCTAGGAAACAGTGATACGGCTTACATCTGTAACAGTAATTCAGCAGTAATATGTTAATTATCATTTTATAGGTACAAAAGATTGTGACATTGTGGCAATACTTTGCCTCCTCCCGTCAAGAGATGGAGCTTACTTCCCTACCACATAAACTTGGCTGGCTTTGTGATGTTCTAATCATGTGAGAATTCTCACGTAAAGCCTCCAGAAACCTTGCAGCTTCTATTCTGGCTGCTCTTGAACTACTTTAACTACCATGCGAACTACCATGCGAACAAACCAAGGCAAGCCTGGTAGGGGATGAGAGACCACATGGAGAGAGGTCCCATCCTTATGGCAGCCATCCTTACCTAGGCATATCGTGGACCATCCACCCCCAGGTACCCCACCAAGTGACCACAAATCTAAAAGCCTAGCTAGTATCAGCTAAGCCAGGACCAAACCTGAAAAACTGTCTATATGATCTCAACCTAATCTGCTGATTTACAGAATCATGAGCTACATAAATAGGTGTTGATTTAACTCACTAAGTTGTGGGGTGGTTTGTTATGCAGCAAATGCTGACTGATAAAAATTAGTCATGACTATCACAATGTCCTACTTTTGTGAAATGCTTCCTTAGTATTTTGAGCTACTTGAGGAATTTTTCACAACTTTGCTACAGAAATATTTTTATTTAATTTTTGAATAGATTGCATTCACATGATTCAAAATTCAAAAGTTACAAAAGGATACAGAATAAAATTCTCCTTCTAGTGTGTATCTCCTAAATATGCCTTTTTGTTTTACCCAGAGGGAAATTATGTTATCAGCCTCTAATGTATACTTCCAAAGATATTTTAACCTTATAAAACATACATTTGTTATATGATACACATATTCTGTACCCATCTTCTCTGAGATGTCTTCTAGGCTAACTACTTCAAGTAATGACTTGTTAATTACCTTTTACTAAAATTTAGACTTGTTTTTAGAGCAGATTTAGGCTCACAGAAAAATGGAAAGGAATAGAAATTTCCCATTTGCTCCTGCTCCCATGCAGTTTTAACCTTCCATATTATCAATATCCACCCCCCCCCCCCACGAGATTGGTATATTTGTTACAACTGATGAATTTATGTTGACCCATTGTAATCAGCCAAAGGGCACAATTGATACTATGTTTTACTCTTGGTGCTGTATATTCTATGAGTTTGGACAAAAGTGTAATGATATGTTTCCTTACTATGGTATTATATAGAGTATTTCCACTGCTCTGAAAACCTCTGTGCTCTGCCTTTTCATCCCCTTTCCCACCTCCATTCCATAATGTCTGGCAACCACTCATCTTTTCACCATCTTTATAGTTTTTCCTTTTCCTCGACATCACATAGTTGGAATCATACAGTATGTAGCCTTTTCAGGCTGATTTCTTGTACTCAGTACCATACATTTAAAGTTCCTTTATGTCTTTCATGGCTAAATAATTCATTTCTTTTTAGTGTTGAATAATACTCCATTGCCTGGATGTACCACAGTTTATCCATTCACCTGTAGAAGGACATCTTGGTTGCTTCCAAATTTTGGCTGTTCCAAATAAAAATGTTACAAATATGCTTGCACAGGCTTTTGTGTGCACGTAAGGTTTTAACACCTTTTGGTAAGTACCCAGGAGCACAATTTCTATGTCATATGGTAAAAGTATGTTTATTTTTGTAAGGAAAGAAAAGAAAATGAAAAGAAAAGAAACCTTTGCCAGCTTGTCTTTGAAAGTGGCTGTACCATTTTGCATCCCCATCAACAGTGTATGAGAGTTTCTCATGCTTGGTCCACATCCTCACCAGCATTTGGTGTTGTGAGTACTGTGGATTTTGACCATTCTGATGGGTGGATTTTACCTCATTATTGTTTTAACTTGCATTTCACCAATGACATATGATGCGAAGTATCTTTTTATATGCTTATTTTCCACTTGTATATTTTCTTTGATGAGGTGTCTGTTAACATCTTTGACCTGTTTTTCAATCAGGTTGTGGTTTTCTTACTGTTTTAACAGTTATTTGTATATTTTAAATAATAGTCCTTTTTCCAGATAATTCTCTGAGGATATGGCTTGTCTTCTCATCTCTTGACATTGTCTTTCACAGAGCAAACGTTTTTAATTTTAATGAAGCTTAGCTTATTATTTCTTTCATCGGTCATGCTTAGTTATATCTAAAAATTCACCACTCTTCCTAAGGTTTTCTAGGTTTCCTCCTATTTTATCTCCTAGGAGTTTTATAGCTTTGTGCTTTCCATTTAGGTTTGTGATCCTTTTGAGTTAATTTTTGTGAAGGATGTAAGGTCTTTGTCCAGGTTCATTTTTTGTATGTGGCTGTCCACCTGATCCATTGCTATTTGTTGAAGAGGCTATCTTTGCTCCATTGTATTGCCTTTGCTCCTTTGTTAAAGATCAGTTGACTATGTTTATGTAGGTCTGTTTTTGTGTTCTTTATTCTCTTTCATTGATCTCTTTGTCTCTGCTTTCACCAATACCACAGTATTTTGATAAATGTAGCATTATTGGATATATGAAAGTTGGAGAGTGTCAGTGTTTTAACTTTATCATTTTTCCTTAAATACTGTGTTGTCTATTCTGGGTCTTTGTCCTCTCCATATATGCTTCACAATTGTTGTGTCACTATCTATAGATAACTTTGTGGAATTTTCATTGAGGTTGCATGTAATCTGTAGATCAAGTTGTGAAGGACATCTTGATAATATTGAGTCTTCCTATCTATGAACATGGAATATCTCTCTATTTTTTATGGTGTTCTTTGATTTTGTTCTTCAGAGTTTTGTGGTTTTTCTTATATCCATTTTGAACATATTTTGCTATGTTTATATCTAAATATTTCACAAACTGGGTGCCAACACAAGGGAGAATTAAAAATTTACAAATTTCACTTGTTCATTACTGGTATATAGGCAAGTGATGAACTTTTATAAATTAACCTTGTATCCTGAAACCTTGTTTTAATTGCTTATTCCAAAATTACTGTGTATGTGTATATTTGTATGCATGGGTGTCTCTAGCCTTTCAGATTTTCTGTTTAGATGGTAATATTATTTAAAAGAAAGACAACTTTAGTTTTTCTTTTCCCCAGTAAGAATACCTTTTATTTTATTTTCTTGCCTGTTATATTAGAATTTCCAGTGTAATGTTGAAAAGGAGTGATTAGCAGTGATATCCTTGCCTTGTACCTCACCTTATCGGGAAAGCTTTAAGTATTACACTGTTAAGTATGATGTTAGCTGTAGGCTGCGTGTGTGTATTCTTTATAAAGCTGAAAAAGTTCCCCTCTATACCTAAGTTACTGGGAGTTGTTATCATGAAAGAATACTGGATTAATTTCAAATGCTTTTGCTGCATCTATTGATGTAATCATGTCATTTTTGTTTTTTTCCTGGTTGCTGGGATGGATAACATTAATTGTTTTTCAAATGATGGATCAGCTTTGCATATCTGAAATACCACTTGGTCACAGCATATATTTCTTTATATACATTGTTGGGTTAAATTTACTAATATTTTATTGAGGATTTTTACATTTACCATGAGGGACATTGGTATGTAGTTTTCTTAAGAATTCTTTGCCTGGTATTGGTATTAGGGTATTCCTGAATTCATTGAATGAGTTAAGATGTATACATCTGCTTCTACCCTCTGAAAGAGATTATAGAGATTTAATATTATTTCTTCCATGAGTGTTAGGTATAATTCACCAGTATATACATATGGGTCTCCTGCTTTCTGTTTTGGAGGGTTATTAATTATTGATTCAACTTATTTAATAGATCCATAACTATTCTGATTGTCTCTCTCTCTCTCTCTTTTTTTTTTTTTTTTTGAAGTTTATTTATTTTCAGAGAAAGAGAGAGAAAGAGCATGAGCAAGCTGGGGGAGGCAGACAGAGAGGGGGAAAGAGAGAATCCCAAGCAGGCTCTGGGCTGTCAGTGCAGAGCCCATTGCGGGGCTCCATCTCATGAACTGTGAGATCATCACCTGAGCTGAAATCAAGAGTCAGATGCTTAACTGACTGGGCCACCTAGGGTCCCCTGATGGTCTATTTCTTGTGTGACTTTTCACAAATTGTGTCTTTGAAGAAATTGGTTCATTTAATCTAGGTTATCAAATCGTGAGCATAAAATTAATTATATTATTCCTTTATTATCCTTTTAATGTCCATAGGTGTGGTAATGATGCCACTTCTTTTTGTTTCTGATATTAGTAATTTATGCCTTCTGTTTCTCTTAGTTAACCTGGCCACATTTAGGACTTTGTTAAACAAGGTTCATCTTTTTCGTTAATTTACAACCTGACTCCCAAAGAACTCCTGATCCTCCTTAGTGGCTTTCATTTTTTATAGCAATGCCACTTTCTAATTTATTATATATAATATTTATCACAGTTAATATTTACCTACATCCTCAAAACTTCCATGAGGAAAAGGGTAATTTTGTGTCTTTTTTGTATATACTAAGACCACCTGGTATATTTCCTGCACATAGTCTGTGCTCAATCAGTACTTGTTAAATCAACGACCACATCCTAAAGGTGAAAAAATGTCTTAGGAGAAACTTCACTTAAAAAATCAAAGCTATTGTTTAATATCATATTCAGAGTAAGTGTGTATAGCTTTGATTCATTTATTCAACTAATATTTACTAAATTTAAGGTAATGTTTCTTGGTGCTATGAGAAATAAAATTAAATAGACATGATCTTTTCTCTCAAATTGATAGATTGAAACTGATGGGAGTGATAGGTATATCATAAAATAACTTCCACATACTAGGATATTAATTGATTTTTGAACAAAGCTGCTAAAAAGCATTTATACTAATAATTCATTGAATTAGAAAAAGGTAAGTAACATAATTGTAAGTATCATAATTGCTTATTATTCGGTAGAACTGTAATTGCTTTTTATTGGAATAATGGGGGCTTTTTATAGAGAAGAGGGTAACATGCAGTTTGTACTTTGAAGAATATATAGAACTTAGTTAAGTTAAAAGGAAGGTAAGTTAGCTATTGAGGAAAGAAATTGTGGTACTAAAGATAAAGGCATGTGCAGAGAGGAAGCTGCTAAAGTTGGGTCATAGAAGACCCTAAAAACTAATTTAACACATGGATCTCATGAACATTGTCCCACGTGTACTTTTTGTAAGACACAGTGCTCAGCATGACACTTTGAATATGGCTAATTAACAACCTTTCATCATGTTAATGAAAATGATCTTAATTGCTTTAGGGACATATGGTCACTTCACTATGGGATGTCTTTTTGTTTTTAAGGTCTTCCTTTATTAGAAAAATGTGAAATATAGGGATATGTGTGTATTATTATACTAATTTTTTAAACTGAGTATTAATAATGTAAGTGAAATCGTTTGATTTCAGAAAATGAGATTAGTAAAGTCATGGTTAAGCTGACCAGTTGAACAGCATTTGTTATATATAAATGGTCTTTGAGATAGTATTCTCTGAAAAGAGTTGCTTTGCCCATTTCCTATTATAGTGGAGATTCTACTTTTGCTGTTGGTCCTTTGGGTAACCACATTCACTGTTTTCAGAACTGCTTCTAAAGGACAAAAGTTGTTTCTCTCCTATATTCAGGGAGTGTGCTGACCAAGCTGATGAACAAGTACAACGCCTTTTGTATTTAGAGTCCTAAGCTATAGCACTAGCATCCAGGTATATGGCAATACTTGCAAATGAAAGAAAGCAAATGCAATGAGGTCATAGAAGAGGAAGAAAACCTCATTTCCAAACTATCTTGTTTCAAACTTGGAATGGTTCTTCCGTTAAGGTAACAGTTTTTCAAAGTGAATTCTTCTAACACTATTCATTAGATAGTTAGAACTAGAAGGATCATTGGAAATGATTTGTCATGTAGCATTTGTCATGTGGAATGGAAGGAAAGAATTGTTCAAAAAGATGACCTGGCTTAGCCCAGTTCAGAGAATATGTTGCTGGTAGAGCTGGAAGGAGTAATAGCAACATTATCCTTGAGGGTGAATGGGCAATGAGAAGAGGGTGCTTCCATTCTCAAGTTGACTTTAAGAAATGCAGAAGAAAATTGAGGAATACTAAGGTAAAGGTTTCAAGATTAAAGTCATGAATAGGGTTTTGGTGCAAAGTATTTTAAGGACAAGATAAATAAAAGTGTTTTAAAGTTTCATAAAAATATGTTTACATGCATCCAAATTTACCCATTGTAAGTATATAGTTTGATGTGTTCTCAAGAGTGAATATAGTCAGGCAACCACCAAAAATATTAAGATTTAGAACACTCAGGTTGATCTTTGGTTTAAGATAGTATATTTTCTTCCGTGCTTCAGTTTTGCCTTTGTAGAACTGCGATATGATAGAATCAAACAGTATATAGTCTTTTACGTTTGGTGTCTTTTGCTTAACGTATTTTGAGATTTATCCACATGATTACATATACTTGAAGTTGATACATTTTTATTAATGAGTAATAGTCTTTTCTATGGACATACCACATTTTATTTATTCATTCACCAGTTGATAGCTCTTTGCTTGTTTACATATTTTTGGTAATTAGGTATAATGCTGCCATAAAAATTTGAATACCTGTCTCTCTGTGGAGATGTTTTCATTTCTCTGTAGCATATCCTTAGGCTGGACATTTTTAATCTATGTTTACTTTTCAAATGGGATTATTTATTAAGTTGTGACTGTTATTTATATATTCTACATTTATGTCCTGTGTCAGATATATTTTTTCTCAGTCTGTGGATTACCTTTATGTTTCTTTGTTTTTTTTCTTAAAGTTTATTTATTTATTTTGAGAGAGAACAGGTATGTGTGCATGAGGTGGGAAGGAGCAGAGAGAGGAAGAGAGAGAGAATCATAAGCAGGCCCTACATCGTCAGCAGAGTCTGATGTGGGGCTCAAGCTCATGACCTGAGCTGAAAGCAAGAGTCATATGCTTAGCCAACTGAGACACCCAGGTGCCCCTGTTTCTTTTCTAATTGTGTGTGCATCAGCAAAACTTTAAATTTTGATGAAGTTTGAATTTCTCTCTTGAGATTTGTTCCTTTTTATAATTCAAGAAATACTAGATTAGCCCATATCACAATTACTTTCTTTTATATTTTCTTCTAGAAATTGCATGGGTTTTGAATTTTGAATTAATTTTTGTACAAGGCTTTATAAAAGGGTCAAGATTTACTCCATATATACATTCAGTTACTTCACCATTAATTGAAAAGACTATTTTCTGTCTCTTTATTATTTTGATATTTTTGTATAAGATTGTTTTTGGACTCGTAGTTCTATTTCACTGATTTATCTTCTGTCATTGTGCTAATACCAAAATATTTTAATCACTGTAACTTTATAGTAAGTCTTCACATCAGGATTAATAGTCCTCCAACATAGTTATTCTTTTGTTTATTTATTTATTTATATTAATTTTTTTTAATGTTTATTTATTTTTGAGAGAGAGACAGAGCACGAGTAGAGAGAGAGGGAGACACAGAATCTGAAACAGGCTCCAGGCTCTGAGCTGTCAGCAAAGACCCCGACGTGGGGTTCGAACTCAAAAACCATGAGATCATGACCTGAGCCGAACCTGGATGTTCAAGTGACTGAGCCACCCAGGAGCCCCTGTTATTCTTTTTATTTAAATTATTTTGACTATTCTAGGTCTTTTGAATTCCCATATAGATTTTTAGAGTCAGATTCTCAAGTTTACTTTAAAATCATGCTGGCATTGACTATGCACTGAAAGAGAGTTGTCCTTTTTAGCATTACTAAGTCTTTCATTCTATGAACATGATATATCACTCCATTAGTTTAGGTCTTAACTTCTCTCATTCCTGCATTTGTAGCTGCTAGTATACAAGTTAGACATACTTTTATTAAACTTATTACTAAATATTTTACTTATTGATTTGTGATTGTACTTTTATTTATTTTAATTTTGTGCTCTTATTGATTGTGATTTTTAAAGGTTTATTTACTAGAGAGAAAGCGTGCACAAACACAGGTGTATGTATGCCCCTTCCCCTCAGGGAGAGAGGGACGAGCAGAAAGAGAGAATCCGAAGCAGCCTCCCCAGTATCTGAGTGGATCCCGATGCAGGGTCAATCTTAGGAACCATGAGATCATGACCTAAGGCAAAATCAAGTGTCAGGCACTTAACCAACTGACCCACCCAGCTACCCCTGTGATTGTGTTCTTTTTAACCCAATTTTAACTTTCATTTTTGAGTTGCTTGCTAATTGATTTTTGAATATGGATATGTACCCTGTGGATATGTGTATATAAAAATGTAACATGTGTTTTGTGCACACACTTTTTCTTAAGATGATTCATCACCCCAATTTGTGATCACTGATAAAAGCCTTAGGCAGAGCATTGACTGAATAAAAGCTTTGTATTAAGTATGATAAAACTATTCTAAAATGAAGTACTATTAAAACAATAAGCACATTATTGAAAAAAGGCATATATACATTTTCCTATGTTCTTGTTGAATACATAAAACACCAGTAATTTATCTTTTTTTTTTTTTGATGAGAGCACTTAGTCTACTCCCTTAGCAAATTTCAATTATGCAATATGTTATTATCAACTATAGCCACCATGTTGTCATTAGATAATCAAACTTTATTCATCTGTTTTTAATAACAAAGTATTTTTCAAGGAATATCACAAAGTTAACATGCGGTTTTAAATCTGGAATATATTCATAAGGCAGAAAAAAGATGAAAGTAGAAGATAGTTATAAGACCTAGTAGGATGATTATTGAATTTCCAAAAATTATTTTTCAGTGAAAAAGGGAATATAAAGTCAATAACACAATGCCCCTGTTGTAAAACTAGAAAAGGTAAAATTGAAAAACTTGATGTCTGCATTAAGTATATGATATAAACCTCTGAAGTTTTATATATGTGAGGAAAAATCTGGTTGATAAACCCTATTATTAAATGCTCCATGGGGAGCAAGGCAGAAGCATGACTAGGAGGAAATAATAAAAAAGGAACTTAAAATAGATAAAGTAATAAAATTGTTCATTTATGTAATCTAAGCATGCTTTTCTATATAAATTAAAATAAACACTTGTAATGATGGTCATTATTTATATATTTACTTTTTCCTGGGAGCATGCTTCCAAATTCCACTCAGTCTTTACTCAAGTTCTAGAGTATATTGTTATTAATCTAGTTAACAAATGAGGACGTGGTTGTTTGAACATTTTTTTCACTTGTCACAGTTCACACATCTGGAAAAGGGTGGAGCTGAATTACACCTAACCAGGCTAACTATTGTATGTTGCTGTTCTCAACACTGTACCTATATTTCTTTTTTCAGTTTTCTTGGGCTAAATTGGCAGACAAATTTGTGGAATATGTAGTGTATACAGAGAGATGATTTGATACATAAACATTATGAAAGGTTTCCCCGTGATTTAACTAACACAAGCCTAGACTCAAGTATTTGTGTGTGTGTGTGTGTGTGTGTGTGTGAGAGAGAGAGAGAGAGAGAGATAGAGAGAGAGAGAGAGAAAGAAAGAACACTGAAGTTCTACACTTGTAGCACACATGAGTTACACAATAAAATGTTACTCGGGCGCCTGTGTGGCTCAGTTGGTTAAGCGTCGGACTTCAGCTCAGGTCTTGATCTCATGGTTCATGAGTTCAAGCTCCATGTCGGACTCTGTTCTAACAGCTCAGAGGCTGGAACCTGCTTCGGATTCTGTGTCTTGCTCTGTCTCTGCCCTTCCCCCAGCTCATACTCTATGTATCTCTCAAAAATAAACATTTAAAAAAATTGCAATAAAACGTTATCAACTTGTCACCATGTCATATATTAGATCCTCAGAAACTGTTCATCTAACAATTAAACGTTTTTACCCTTTACCAATCTCTCCCTATTTCCACCACATCCTATGCTCTGGCAAACAAAGTTTTATTTTGTTTCTATGAGTACAAGTATTTAAATTTAGATTGCAAATGTGATATCACACAGTATTTCTTTCTCTCTTTGTCCTGTTTAACTTAGCGTAATGACATCCAGATTCATCTATGTTGCTGCAAGTGGCAGAATTTCCTTATTTTTAGGACTGAATAATAATTCCTGTGTATGTGTGACACATTCTTGGTCCATTCTTTGCCTATTTTACTAATGCTTCAGTGAACTGGGAGTAGAGATATGGTTTTGTTTCCCATGGTTATATACCCAGAGCACGATTCCTGGATCATATGGTAGTTCTATTTTTAATGTCTTGAGGAACCTATATACTGTTTTCCATAGCAGCTGTGTGAGTTCACAATCCTCCCAGCACTATATAGGATATCCTTTTCTCTACGATCTCCTAGAATTTGCTTTTTCTTTTCTTTTTCGTAATAGCCATCCTAACAGGTGTGAAGTGCTACCTCAGTGTGGTTTTGATTTACATTTCCATGATGATTAGTAATGTTGAGAATTTTCATGTTCCTGTTGGCCATTTGTATGTCTTCTTTGGAAAAAAGTCTATTCAAGTCCTTTACCTATTTTTAAATAGTTTTGTTTTTGTTGTTGTTGTTTCTGGTATTGAGTTGTATGAGTTTTTTTGTATGTTGATATGCTAAAATTCATATTTTAGAAAGAAGTCTTTGTTGAGCAGGTAGATGGTGGATTATAGGTTAAAAATAAGAGCTAGTATGGTGAGTTAATACATTCCCAGAAGAAGTAGATAAATGGAAAATATCCCTTAAGAAATGACACTAAAAAAGGAATTAAAACAGGATTCTAAGATACTAATATGTAACAGTTGATTTGAAAGTAGAGGGGGGAGACATTGAGGATGATTTTTAGGATTCTAATTTGAATGATTATATTGTAATATCAAAACATGATATAGAGAAAATAGAAGTGGAGGAACAAATTCAAAAACTGTGTTTTGGAGGAGTGGGTAGAGGGTGTTTAATGAGTTCACTATTGGTCTTGTCAGATTTCAACTGCCCCTAGGTGTGTGTGTGATGATAGGCACTGCATAGTTGGAAGTGCCGAAACAATGCATAGATTGAGGTGTCAATTTCCAGGTCATCAGCATAGAGGAAGCCATGAAAAGTACAAACAGGAATGTACACTGAACAAATGCCAAGATGAAAAACCTAGAAGACCTTGCCAAAGTTAGCCCTGGGGGAAAATTCAGTGAAGATATAGAAGACCAAATCTAAACATTAGGAGGAAGACAGGAATTTTTACTACAAAAGCAAATGAAGGGTTTTGAGAAGAGAAGTCAAGTTAGTCAATATGGTGGACTAAACTGACTTCACATATCTCTTTTCTTGTGACAAGTCCACAGGTATGCTAGATAAAATGCATTTTTAAAATATTCAGTCAACTTTAGAGGGGCACCTGGGTGGCTCAGTTGGTTAAGCATCTAACTTAGGCTCAGGTCATGATCTCTCAGTTTGTGGGTTTGAGCCTCACGTTGGGGTCTGTGCTGAATGCTCAGAGCCTGGAGCCTGCTTCATATTCTCTCTCACTCTCTCTCTGCCCCTACCTGACTTGCACTCTGTCTCTATCTCAGAAATGAATAAACATTAAAATTTTTTTTAAATATATTCATTCAATCTTAAAAACAAGAAGTCTCAGGGAACTAGAACTTAGAAGAAACTAAAACTTAAGATACAAAACATTTGGAATAAACAAAAAAAGATTACTGTCTCCAAAAGAAAATCGCATTGTTTAAACACACTCTTCTCAGGTATCTGACCCAAATCTTTCATTGCCTTTGAGCTATTTTACAATTCTATAAATTGAAAACAGATACCAATGCAAAATAATTCTTGTCTATAGACATGCAAGTTTATTCTTTCAGGGGAGGTTTAAATTGACTCCCCCTACCTGGTAGAACAAAACTAATTTTGCATCCCTATGTTAATTCATACCAAAGTTTCTTTATTCTACATAAGAGATTTCTTCTTTAATTTGTCCTTAGAACCTGCTGTAACTTATGTCACGTTTACTCATTAAACAATGGGTTAAATAAAGCATTTAACACGAGTTTATTTTATATCCATGTGAGTCATAATTTTACCTTTTAAAAAACAATTATCCTATTAGAAAGGTGAGATTTTTTCAGGGTCTCTTTGTGTGGATAGCAAAGACTTCTGTAATTCCTGCTCCTGTCATAAATAGATCTGATATCTTGTCTCTCATCCTTGAAGAGAAATCAGTGCCCCAGACCTTGAGGAGTATGTGATTCTGTAACATGTTGACTATTCACACTGGTCATGCTTGTGGCAAAGAAACTAGAGGAAAGCTAGTGCCATAGATGGAAAAAGAGACTGAGGTTTAGGAAAAAGAATCTCAGTGTATTCTAACAAGGTGGCGTTGGGGATCTCCAGGTGAGAATAAACATAAAATCTAATTTCAGAATGTGAAAACATTTGCAGTGACAAATGCGAGGCTATTCTGCAGGAGTGCATCCATGACCCAGATGAATGGATTCCCAGAAAAATAGTTCCTCTGAAAGCTTACAGCCAAAAATTACTAGATACTGTAACAATCAGCAAAATTCACACCTCAAAATTAATGATGATGCAACAACCTCCAAGAGATTGTAATTCTTTGAATATCTCAAAAATTTTTTTTTCTAGGGAGGAGAATTTGTGAGGCAAAAGACATTTCTGTGAGGACAAAATGGATTTTTAAATGCAGAAATGTTTTTAGACATAAAAAGTGGAAAAAATCAATAGCAATATTGAACACTAGATTAAAGAGAGAATTAATGAATTGTCTGCTAGACAAAAATCACTCAAAAGAAAGAATAGATAAATAATGTGAAATCATGGAAGAGAAATTAAGAAGTGTAAAAGAATGAAATGATCAAATGGGAGCAGAATTTGCATGCCCCCCCCCCTAAAAAAATGTGCCTTTTTGATTTAAGAATTATTTTAAAGCTAGTTATTTTTAAGAAATAGCAGACCCAGGAGAAGCTCTGAAAACTGAGTAGAAATTACCCTTTTGTAAAGTACATTTGTAATTTTAAGGTAAATTTTCATTTGTAAAGTTGTCTCCCTTTATATACAGGGAAGAGGAGGATGACTTAATCACAGAAACTTAACAGTGGAGAAGGCTACAACTTAAATCTGCATAACAACCTTACCTTGTTTGCTCACTTTCCTGGTAACCTCCCTTAACTGGCTTCCAGCCTTCTCTCAACATCTTTTGTCTTTAGCTCGAGGTGCTGTTTTAGGTGACAGCTGGAGCCATTTCAGGGAGTTACTCAGATTTCCTGGGTATCTCCCATGTGTACAGGAGGTATACATGTAATTAAACTTTGGTTTGCTTTTCTCCTCTAGTCTGTCTTTTATTACAGGGATGTCTCAACCAAGAACCTAAAAGGATAAAGGAAAAGTTATATTTTTCTCCCCTAGATAATCTTAAATTTTCTTGTAGGTCTTCATATATAGGGAAAGGGTGATATAGGAGGGGCAATAACAGCAGAAATAAGTTTACATCATTTTAAGGACAGAAATGTAACCTTAGATTGAAGAAACAAACATTCCAGATTCCATGTAACATAAATAAAAATAAATCCGTGACTAGGTACTGCCTGATAACCATGGTAAAACCTCAAAGACAGAGAGCTAACTCTTAGACTTTCTGAAACATTGTCTTCTATCCTTAAGATAAGGGTTTACATGTATCTATTGGATTGTAAATATAAAATGAAATATAGAAAGCAGGCTAATTGTTATAAAACTCACTTTACTTTTCTTAGCGAATTATAAATTGAAGGAAAATACTTATTACTTTTGCTTCCCAAAGGGCTTGAGAGTTTATAGTTGATAATTGAGAGAATAGAAGACAAAATCATGTGGTTCTGAATAATAATAGAGAGTTGAAAAGGAAAATTATAAAGATAGGAGAGAAAGAGAGAAAGAGACTTAAAATGCCATGTTAAGTAATAGGAAAGGATATCTGTTATAAGTAAGGTAAAGATTGAATCTTGATGTTTTCATTTTCTAAGAATGAAATTCATAGATTGACCAAGAGGGAGTAACATTCCTGTCCAAAAGAAGAAGAATTTGTCCTGAGGATGTTCCTGTAAGGATCATTGAACAATGTAATTGTCTATACCCTAGATTATAATATGTGCCAAAAGTGTAAAGATCCTTTTCATATATATATCCTGTGGTCAACCCAGATCATAATGTCAAACAAAATCTTGAGAGACGATTCACAGGATGGCAAATACAGAATGTGAGAAGTAGGTGAGTTTTTAAATATGGCATTCTCTGGTTATCTTTGTAAATGAAGGGATTAAATTGGAGTATCTCAAAGAGTAGAATGTGGTTTTAAAATGATACAATTGCCTAGGCTGGCTAATTCTCTATTATGAAAAACATTTGGTGAAGAGGAGAAAAACAAAAAATACATATATTTCTTTTTAAAAAAAAGCAAAAATTTGTGCTTGTGTTTTTGACATGTTTCTACCAAACCACATTTGGAATTATATGCCACCATCCACAAACATTTCTTGCAAGTGTTTGGAATATTTTATATCACGAATTGCTAGGTGCATTTTTGAGTTTGAAATTGGGAAGCTTGATTTCAATGTCTTTTAATTTTCTTCAGATTCATATGGCATTGTTTCTCATCTCATTGAATTGTGTCAAAAATAGAGTAAGAAGAGACCTAGGTTATTTTCTTAATTCATGAAAGAAATAACGAGGCTCAGGGATTTGGGAGACGTTTGGAGATAATTACTAGGTCGCTTGAGTCAAGAAGCAAACTTTTCTAACTGAAATATAGTGCTCTATTAAAAAAACCTACATTCTCTGCCTGACAAGTGAAGTACATTGTTGGATGTAGAGAGAAAGGTATGCTAATTTAATTATCTTGAGCACTAAATACCCAATGGCAAAACTATCACATGTTGATTTTTAAATTAACCTATTTTAAAAACAGGAAGCAATATGCTGGTTTAAGAGTGATATTTTGGGGTTAGAACAATCTGGATCTTAATCCTAGCTCCACTGGACATACTTGATGGAGTTAATTGATCAACAAAATAAGAATAAAATTCTCACTATGAAGTGTTCCTAGAGTTCAGTGAAATAAAAAATTAAAAGGTCCTGCCATTTTTTGTGGGCCCATCATTACTATATTTTTGAGAAGCTGGTTTAAGTACTGCCTATATTTATGTTCCCATCTACCTTAAATGAGTATTTACACATCCATAGTGTTTTCTAAATTCTCTCAAACTGTTCCTCTCATTTTCCTCCCTGGTGTTCCTATAATTTTTTTTTTTTTTTTATTTAAAGAGACTTTCCTTTTCATTCAGAGTATTCTAATATCCTTACTGTGATTCCTTCACAGTCTTCCATGTCCTCATTTCAACATTGAATTAATCTAAATTCAGACCAAAATAATCAAGTGTTTTTTCATCTTATAACTCTTCACTGTTGCCTCATCTCTACTCTTGGCCTCATTGCAGCAGATTCTTTTCATTCCAGCTCTTAACCTTCTTATACACAGCTGTAATAAAATCACTAACCATTTTAGAAAAAACCCTATGCTCTCTTATAACTCACCACCCTTGTGCATGACTTGCCCACTGTCCTTCTCCAACTATAAACTCACCATCTAAAGCCGGAATTAATTGTAACATTCTCCTTAAATCAGTCTTGAATAGTGCACATTCACACACTGCTCAGGGTGGTTTCACACTCACAGTGCATATATGTATACTTCGTTATGGTGTTTAGCATATGCATAGTTGTCTCCTCCGTTGCAGAGAAACCCCTTGATATCAGGAAGCTATTCATGTTTCTATCCCAGGATTGAGAATACAGTATGCAATCATTAAATGTCTGTGGTGTATAGAATGAGCTAAAAGCCATATAAGACAGAATATATACTGATACTTGACTATAATATTGCTAGCTTAAGAGAAATATGTATTAACAAAGTTGGCTGTAAGCAAAAATGAAAATGTGGGTAATTGGTTCTGCTGTTAGTATTGCTTTCTAGAAGTACGTTGAGTGCGACGATTGAGTAGTTATCCTAGCCCTCTAGGTCTGGGGTGCACTGATCCTGCCACTCAAGGGGAAATTTCTTTAAAAAATGGAACTGTGTGAAGCAGACTCCATTGGGCAATGAGTCTGCTTTGTAGATGACCTCAAAGTTCCATAATCATTTCAGTTCACCTGAAAACTCAGAGTGCAAAACTGAATGAATGTTTTGCCAAAGGTCAGGGAGTCTTCAGAATCAGCTTCTAAAATCTAAATCTCAGCTGTCTACAAAAAAATGAGTAAGAACTCACTTTAATTAGGTGGCAGTATTTCCATTCCACAGAGGTCCATGGCATTAATTAAAGCCATGACTCTAGGTTTGTGTCTCAGCTTTGAAATTTCACCAATTTGACCAGGTTTGACTTGGACTGAATTGAAATTTTCTGAAGGGCCTTTTTAAATCTCCATAGTTCCAAATTTTAGTTCTGCAAAATATGTAACAAAGATATTGTGGGAATCTGAATAGCATTTTATACATATTTTACATGTACAAATACCTTAATAGGCTTTGCCAGTTTGGAACTAGATAACCCTCACCCTTTTTGAAAAGTCTGTTTGTAAATCTAGTTGGTTATTTTTATGTCATTAGGTTCTGTGATCCTGTAGTATTTGGTGCTCACATTCATCTCTACACTAAAACTCAAGTGTTCCCTAAAGTCTGCTTGTTAGAACTTAAAGTTGGTTGCTAATATGTTAGCAAAGGAACATTTAGTTAAACTAGAGAGTACAGATTTATATCCTGATTTAATATTGATTTAAGTCAAATGCTTTCCCATTTGGTGGTAATTTCAGGCAGGGCTGGCTGAAGACAAAATTGTGAAGTAGGTTAAGCTGCTTTTAGCTGTTTCCAGCTTTCTCTAAAGGTCCATGTAGGAGGGTGGATCTTTCAAACTGGAGATGATCCTTTATAAAAAGAAGACTCTTTCTTTACTCCCTAGATAAAAGGTAAGGAAAATGGCCACCAATGTCAGATGAATGTTACGGATTCTATGATATATTTTTATACTGCTCACAAAAGTTTTTTACTGAGAAACGTTTGGATACAAAAGAATTAGGAAAACCAAACTCATCCTGCCTATTTTGCATTCTTTGACCATTGCCTATGTGATTAGATAGTTCTAATGTAGGGGGTTACAAAATCAAAAGGATATGGTCACTTCACAACAAAAAGTGACAATCTAGTGAACCAGGTAAACTTGGAAGCTTGTAAAAGGCCTTGTAATGCAGCACATGCAGTTATAAGGGTATGGAGAGAATGCTTTGGAAACATAGAACATTAAGTGCCTATCTATACCAATGTGAAGAAATTGGAGACAAGTTTTGAAGAAATCCTTGGAGTTTCCAGGAGAGGCATAAAGGCAGAATTCTCTGTGGAGAAAAGTAATGGCAGTACATTCTGAAACTTCCTGGCATGCATAAGGCATGTCCATGTGACAGGAGACGTATTCATGGAAGGTAAAACTGGCAGTCCCAGTTCAGGGCCAGATTACAGGTGATGAATGTCTTAGGCCAGACATAATTACAATTCAATTTATAGGCAACAGGGAGTTAAAAGTTCTAAGACAGGTGACATGATAAACTCAGTTTTATTGAAGTTAATCTTATGGCAAATATAAGGGTCTACTCTGAGACATGGTATGGGATATGGAGCTGAAGTAAGATTTATTAGTTAATTTGGAGGTAGAATTGTGTGGATTTGGTAAATTATGTGTGTGTGTGTATGTGTAGATGGGAGGGTAATGCAAAGAGAGGGTTAACCTTAGTTTAGGTTCCCCCGGAGAGTGGCTACTGAGATACAGAAAATCAAATGCAAGTATTTTATTTGGGAGGTAATTTCAGGAAACAATAAGGAGAGAATGAGATGACAAAGAGAAGCCAAGGCAACCAAAGGAGGGTTTATTATCAAGCTAACTGACACTGCATGTGACTGGTACTTAATGCTTTGGGGAAACTCTGGGAAAAAAAGTATTAAATACATAAGTCAAAGGTACCATAACTGAGGAGTGAAGGAGATAAAATATTTATATAGGATCTCACTGGTGTCGTTGTCCACTACCAGGGATTGTTAATTTGGCAGCACTTTTGCACTTCTGCCTGCCATGATTTGGACAGTCTTGCAGCAAAGAGAAATAGGTATTAACATGAAGAAGCTGGCTAGAGGATGTGTTAAGGATGAGGTCCCAGGTATAGAGTTAGGGCACCAAAAGTGTCTACAAAATCTAGTATGGTTAATTACAGTATCCTCCGGTGTTGGAATGCACGTTTTTTTAGCTTGTAGCTAAACAGTGTTACCCATATATATATGTCTATTGCATGCTAATCCTCTGTGCCCTTATACATGTTGCTTCTTAATAGATTTTTTTTCTATTGAAGAGGATGGAAAAATAAAATTTTTTGTTACTTCATGTTCAGTCATTTAAATAAGTATTTGTTAATCTTATTCCTATAACTCAAAATCTCAAGGTAGATGTCATCTTCTATAACAATTTGATTGTGAGGTAGCTGCTTTTTCGAACACCATGATAGGAAGGATTCTGATGCTGCTTCTGGACTTGGAGAAAAGAGATCCATGGGCCTGGATGGAGTGGGGTAAAATAAGCAAACTATTTGCTATATTAGCAATTTGTGTTTACCTGTTATTTTTAAAAATCATAAAATTCTTGCTTGTCTGTCCAAGTTTGAGATTAAGAACACAATTTTGTAATCCACAATTACCCGATGACTAGGATATGGTAAGAAATTAATGTCTGATCAGACTCTTCTAATAATTAATTTTGGGGAAAATGTATCCTTGTATATTGTCTGTTAAAATCGCATATTGCTGCACAGTTTCCCTGCATATGTCAAAATACTGGGACTAGTTAGCCTTGGATTACTCCCAAATTATCTTCCTAAATTCTCTTAGTCCCTTGAATTTTTATGTTAGCACTCAAGAAGAAAACATCTTCTTCACTCCTAACCATGTACAATATACGCATAGTGCCTTAGCAGGCTGGAAGCAGGATTGATAGGGTTGGAATTACATGTTCCTGGGTGCTAAGAATTTTTCCATCACAGAAATGAAGATTGAAGATTACTTAAGGATGGAAATAGCAGGATATAGGAAATTATTAGGAAAAGAATGAACTAGAAGCCAAGAAGGATTACAGGTTGGAGGTGAGGAGAGTAGAGCAGGTCAGAAGCATCAGCATACTCTGCCTGATGCCTGCTGTCATATCATGTTATATTTGGTCTTGGAGGACAGATAGAGCCTCATCAGAGTCACAATCATTATTTCCCAGCCAAGATATCCTGCCACTCTGTCTTGGCTTTTAGCTTTGATTGTGCTTGACAAAAAAGTTCCCAGTATATCAGAGCAGTTTAAAAACATGGATATTGAGTCAGGAATACATGAAGTTGTATCTTTACTGCTAATTTTTTATCCTTATCGTTTGAGGGTAAGTGTTAATTTTTCTGCTCCTCTCTCATTTCTTCAACTGGCAAATGAGACAGTATGTTTCTCTTATGTTTTTTTACTGGTTTGTTTTGGGTTAAGATCAAACGAAATGTAACTTTAAAGAGCTTAGTAAAAAAAAAAAAAAATAACAAATGGCCTTGCTGCATCGTCCCTTGATTTTCTTGCTTAATTTAAACAATCTGGTGGGTAACTAGGACTCTCTTTCTTAATAACAATTTTGTGGCAGATGGAATTAGATTTTATAGGAAAGAAAACTAAGATGGGGGTAGGTAGTAACTCATGTAATGTTATGCGGCTGGTAAAACACATTAACTAGTATTATTCTAGTTAGAACAGATCCTTTGTACTCTCTTTGCACTTTATTTATTCACTCATCGGATAATTATTGGACTCTGAAGGTTGCCATACATGATTCTAGGCTGTGAGGATGTAGCAATAAAAAATACATTTTTTTTATGGAGTTTATATTCTGGTGAGGGGAGATAGGCAATTAAAATAAGAAAAAATTCATAGTAAGCCATGTGGTTATGTGTTACGGAGAAATGTAGAACAGACAAGGGAAAGAGAAACAATTAAGAAAATATGTGGCTTGAGACTAAAGGAACATGAAGAAATGGAAAGACTCACGACTATCTGGTACCTCGAGCACCCAACAAACACTCGAGTTTGACCATCAAGGTGCAGATCTCGGAGCCTCCTGTGCCAGCTTGCTTAGTTCCATCTCTTCCTGGGTATCAGTTTTTCATCTCACAAATCAAAGTGTGTCCCAGATCACTTCCACTATTCACCTTGTAGTGACTCATTTTACCTTTGACCTCTGGCCTGCATGATTTTCTCTCTCTTTTTCTCTTCTATCTCTAAGTTTTACTTTTCTCCTAATAATTATTTACTTTGTTAATGTCTCCAAAACAGAAGTTCTTTCTACCCACTTGCTTCAGTAACACTTTTAAACAGTGATGGAAACATAAATAAAGAGGACAAGCATTTTGAAATTTTTTTTTTAAGGCTGATGCCTGATTACCTTTATAACATTCTAACTGGCCTTATTTCTTTTAGATACTGAATATATGCTAATTTCCATGGCAGATATACTGTGTATGTTTGCAAAAAAAAAATAGCAGTGTGCTCAGCTGAGATGGGAGGAAATATTTTGATAGATACCAGCTTTCTCAACCTAATTACACAGACATAACTAATTTTACCCATCACCCATGCATAAGTTCATTGCTATTTCTAACACTTTCCCAAACTTACACTGGAAGTATTTTTGACACACATCCCTTCCCCAAATCATGCATTAATATTTGCTCTGTTAAAAATAAGTAAGTAGGAAGGCTTTTTAAACTGTTTTTTTTAAGAGATCCTGCAGACTATTACTACAGCTACCAATTTTAAATGCCTACTATGTGCTAGGAATTATAGACATTGCTTGGATTTTGTTTCATGCTATTTTGTTAAAAAAAAACAAAAACAAAAACAAACAAACAAACAAAAAAAACAACAACTTTAAAAGGATATTCAACTGTCCCAAACTGAGAAAGGAAGAAATTCAAATGCACTGTTAACAGCATTTACGTGGATCAGACTTAACTTATGTGTGGTCTCCTTTGGATTTGCAGAAAAACAGATTTGGCCAACAAAAGGGCCAGCCAATCAGTTAAGAAGATCTCTTGCTTGAAGAAATTACTGTTTGTGGAATTATTTTAATTAAACATTCAATGTAGTTTTGTGATTAAATTTGGTATTAGATCTGGGAGTGACAGAGAAACTCAGGGAAGGATAAACAGGTAAATCTAAGAATTTAGGAATATATGGAATTTTATTTTATTTTGCTTTTTTTTCCATTAAAACATTTTTTTAATTTAAAACCAAATTAGTTAGGGGCACCTGGGTGGCTTAGTGGGTTGAATGTCAGGCTTTAGCTCAGGTCATGATCTCACAGTTCATGTGTTCAAGTCCTGTGTTGGGCTCTGTGCTGACAGCTCAGAGCCTGGAGCCTGCTTTGGATTCAGTATTTCCCTCTTTGTTTGCCCCTTCCCTGCTCTTACTCTGCCTCTCTCAAAAATAAATAAAAAACATTAAAAAAAAAACCCAAACAAGTTAGTTAACATACAGTGTAATAATGATTTCAGTAGTAAAATTTAGCGATTCATCACTTACATATTACACCCAGTGCTCATCCCCAAAAATGTCCTCCTTAATACCCATTCCCCATTTATCCCATCCCAACACCCAACACCCCACAACTCTCCTACAACCCTCACTTTGTTCTCTATAGTTAAGAGTCTCATACGGTTTGCCTTCCTCTCTGTTTTTATCTTATTTTTGCTTCCCTTCCCCTATATCATATGATACTTGTCCTTCTCTGACTGACATTTCACTTGGCATAATACATTCTACTTCCATCCACATTGTTGGAAATGGCAAGATTTCATTCTTTCTGATTGCCAAGTAGTATTCCGTTGTATAGATACACCACTACTTCTTTATCCATTCATCACTTGATGGACATTTGAGTTCTTTCCATACTTGGGCTCTTGCCAATAGTGCTTCTATAAATATTGGGATGCTTGTGCCCCTTCAAATCAGCATTTTGGTGTCCTTTGGATAAATACCTAGTAGTGCACTTGCTGGGTGGTAGGGTAGTTCTGTTTTTAATTTTTTTTGAGGCACATTCATACTGTTTTCCAGAGTGGCTGCACCAGTTTGCGTTCCCACCAGCAGTGTAAAATAATTCCCTTCTCCACATCTTTGCCAACATCTGTTGTTTTCTGAGGTGTTAACGTTAGCCATTCTGACAGGTGTGAGGTGGTATCTCATTGTGGTTTTGACTTGTATTTCCCTGATGATGAGTGATGTTGAGCATGTTTTCATGTGTCAGTAAGCCATCTGGATGTCTTCTTTGGAGAAATGTCTATTCATGTCTTTTGCCCACTTCTTCACTGGATTATTTGTTTTTGGGGTGTGGAGTTTGATAAGTTCTTTATAGGTTTTTGATACTAAACCTTTATCTGATATGTCATTTGCAAATAGCTTCTCCCATTCTGTTGATTGCCTTTTAGTTTGGCTGATTGTTTCTTTCACTATGCAGAAGTTTTTTTATCTTTATGATGTCCCAATAGTTCATTTTTGCTTTTGTTTCCCTTGTCTCTGGAGACAAATCTAGTAAGAAGTTGCTCTGGCTGAGGTCAAAGAGGTTGTTGCCTGCTTTCTTCTCTAGGATTTTGATGACTTCCTGTCTTATGTTTAGGTCTTTCGTCCATTTTGAGTTTATGTTTCTGTCTCGTTTAAGAAAATGGTCCAGGTTCATTCTTCTGTGTGTCACTGTCCAGTTTTCCCAACACCTTTTGCTGAAGAGACTGTCTTTATTCCATTGGATGTTCTTTCCTGCTTTGTCAAAGATTAGTTGGCCATACGTTTGTGGGTCCATTTCTGGGTTCTCTATTCTGTTCCTTTGATCTGAGTGTCTGTTCTTGTGCCAGTACCATGCTGTCTTGATGATTACAGCTTTGTAATACAGCTTGAAGTCCGGGATGGTGATGCCTCCTGCTTTGGTGTTCTTTTTCAAGATTGCTTTGGTCCTTTCTGGTTCCATACAAATTTTAGTATTGTTTGTTTTAGCTCTGTGGAGAATGCTGGTATTATGTTGATAGGAATTGCTTTGAATATGTAGATTGCTTTGGGTAGTGTAGGCATTTTAACAATATTTCTTCTTACAACCCATGAGCATGGAATGTTTTTCCATTTCTTTGCCTCTGCTTGAATTTCTTTCATAAACTTTCTACAGTTTCCAGTGTATAGGATATTTTATCCTTTGGTTAGTTTTATTCCTAGGTACAGGAATATATGGAATTTTAGAGTCAGAATGGTTCAACTATATCTGGTAACTTCTATCCGTAGAAAATACTTGTAAACTGGGCACTACACTGGATTGGACCATGGTTATTTTCGTATATCCATCTCTCAAGTATTTCCCATATTGCGTTCTGAATATAACAGTTATTAAATGAGAGACTAATAACTGTTAAACAAAATTATAATAATAAAATAAAAAAGTGTTGTGGGCTCAAACAGGTTTGAGAAATGCTGTGTCTTACATCCCAGACTCTACTTCGTTGATCCATGATACCTATTAACTGTCTACTGACTTTTGTAAGTTTTGCAGTGAAGAAGCCTGTTCTGTGAGGTTTTCCCCTCAAGATTTTCAAAATACTTTTGAGTTTGGGAAACATTTCCCCTTATAAAACAAGATAACACCTAGAAATGTTGTAAAATAGAATCGTTCATTATAACATCATGATGTGTGAGTTGTGTGAGACCATATTCCTTAGCCTCACATAGATGCTCCTCACAATTTGTCCTTCTGTATACTTGTTGCTCTTCCATACATTGTGCTGTTGTATAAAAGAGTTTGAAAAGTTATTTTGATGGTGCCCAGTACATTTGGTTCATTTACTGAAGTCCAATTATTACTTCTGAGGTAGGAAAATAGTCTTATGACTTCCATAATCTGCTTAATGTTTATGTAGAAAAGACACATTTTAAATAATGATGTTTCCCGAATCAAGAGTTAGTATAATGAAATTTATTTTAATGACTGCATTTTAACCGTGCAATGGATAATGTTTCAATGTTTTATATAATTACCAATGAACTGTCACAGCATCTAAAATTATTTATTTTCCAATTTAAAATGATTAAGTCTTAGGGAAAGATATCCTTCACCATTGCTGCCACTGTATTTTTGAGCAATTTGACCTAAAATAAAAAATATTATGTACTTTAGTGTATTACTAACTTAAAAATAATTTGTCTCTATTATACCATATCTGCCTTTTTCTTTTAATGGTGGAATATGGCAGCATGCTTCTAAAACTCTATACCATTTTCAGAGATTTTCACAGTGGGTAACTACATCAGGTATCTATTTCTAGAACTTCTCTACTTCAGCTGGCCTCCCACTCACTTTGGATTATGGAGTTTATTAAAAATTTAAGCAATGGAAAAAATTATGTTTAAAACCAACACAGTATTTTAAGAATCAATCTCTCTCCCTCTCTGAAAAAGTTGTCTTTAAAAATTAAAATATAACAGGTTCTCAGTTTGGGATGGATTCTTACTCTCTGTAATACTTACTACTTACAAATCTTTGTTCATCGATGTTGGGCCCACTTTTCCTTGAATATCTTCAGTGTCTGAAATCTCTAGATGCTGCTTCCTTTTTGCTGGACAACTCAACTAGGAAATGCTTCATGGGATTGAACAGAAATAACTCCATTTAGAACCTTCTAGATAGATTTTAGTTTTCCCGTCCTTCCCAAAGCATACTGTAGTCTTACACATTCTGCATAAAATACATGTTTCTGGTAATCAAAATGTTTCATTTAATTGAGAGGTAGCACATAATTCTTCTATTTGCATAAAGAACAGACCTTGTCCTTTCACACATTCATGCTTCCCCCACACTGTTTGCTGAGGCTGAAACACCTTCTTGTGTTTTTAAACTCCAGTTCCTGGGACTCATTTCAAATTCATAGTCATCCTTCAAGAATTTGCTAAAATGTTCCACCCTTCTGACATTTTCTTCAGTTGACTCATGAAAAGTTTCCTCTTTATCACTCCATTTCTGGAATACAACAAATGGCCTTCTAGCCATTGAATATCCCAGTGAATTTTGTGACAAAATGGATGCCCCTTAGTTGTCACTATGGGTGAGTAAGATTCAAAGTTTCTGAAAAAACCCAAGGAAGTCCAATTTAGAAGAAAAATTAATGTTAGTTTATATTAGAGAGAGAACAAGCAGGCGAGGGGCAGAGAAAGATGGAGGATCCAAAGCAGGCTGTAGGCTCTGAGCTGTCAGCACAGAGCCCTATGCGGGGCACAATATCATAAGCCATGAGATCATGACCTGAGCTGAAGTTGGTCACATAACCCACTGAGACACCCTTGAAGCCCTATTTAAAAATCTTACAGATACCTTTTGTGCTTAAACCATCTTAAACTTTGACCACCATTGGTTTGAAATTGTTCTGAGTTCAATCTGGAAAGTAACAACAGAGACAGCATAACTGGTTTAGTGATATTTTAACTTATATATAAAAAACTGCTGTGATGTTAAGCTATGGGAAGATTTGTATTTATTTGATTCTGGATGGTACTGATGGAATTAGTACCACTGAGTCAGGGTCAATTATTAGAACATATTACTGCTTAATTTTAGGTAATGGCCAACACTTTGTACAGATTGGCTTGTATTAAAACCATGTGCTTAAAGCATATAGCACAGTACCTACACTTTAAGCCATATAAATGAAGTGATTCTTTAAGAATATATATATGTAGGGCTGCCTGCGTGTCTCAGTCAGTTGGGCGTCCAACTTCAGCTCAGGTCATGATCTCGTGGTTTGTGAATTCGAGCCCCATGTCGGGTTCTGTGCTGACAGCTCAGAGCCTGGAGCCTGCTTTGGATTCTGTGTCTCCCTCTCTCTCTGTCCCTCTCTGTCTCAAAAATAAATAAAACATTAAAAAAAATTAAAATACACACACACACACACACACACACATAGTATCTTAACAGGGGAAACTCGGAAAATATACCTTCTGTGCATCATAAAGGGCCTTTGTTCTCATTTTGGAGGGAAGAGAAAGCCAACTGCCTATTAAGAAATTCTTAGGACTTCTAGGGGCACCTGGGGGGTTTAGTTGGTTGGGTGTCTGACTTTGGCTCAGGTCATGGACATGGTCGTGTCATATGAGGTCCGTGGGTTTGAGCCCTGCATCAGGCTCTGTGCTGACAGCTTGGAGCCTAGAGCCTGTTTGAGATTCTGTGTCTCCCTCTCTCTTTGCTCCTCTCCCACTTATGCTCTGTCTCTCTCTCTCTCTCCTTCTCAAAAAGAAATACACATTAAAAAAAATTAAAAAAAAAAGAAATTCTTAAGACCTATGGTGGCAACATAATATGCATTGCTTTCCAAGTCACACAATGTTCAAAGTGCACAGAGAACCAACCCCTTTCTGCAGATCAGTTCAGGTAATCCTGTCCTTGATCTTCCTTAAGGCTACATTCCCAGTTCTCAGCATCATGTCTTCCATTTGCTACCTAAGATGAGTAGATAAACCAGTGAATGAACCCTTACCTCAACCTTACAAAAATATGCATTTAATTAATTTTTAATTAAAGTCTTTTTTTCAGGACAGATAATAAAATACATAGACCCTTCATATTAGCAGAAATAACAAAAAAGAGGAAAAAAACTATTGTAACATCAGTAAATATATTAAAGTTAAAAATGTTAATATACTCCAAGACCCTTCTTGGGTGGTCTAATATCGTCTTCCATCTCCAGCCTTAATGTCACATCACTTCCCACTTTATCCTTTCACATTTTAAAATATTTTTAACCCAGGGCTCTGTTACTTAGGCCTCTTGTTTGTGCTTGGAATTGCTTCTCTCTTATCTCTCTTATCCTTTTCTCTATTGCCTAGTTAATTCCTACATATTCATTATTCATGTGCTCAAATGTCCGTTCTATGGGGATATTTTTCTGGGTTCTTTATTCTTGGTTGGATTTTATTGTTATAAACTCTTCTTAAAATGCATTATTTTCCCTTCAAAACACTTATCTGACCTTGGAATTATTTAATCACTTGCAGTTGTTTTTCTGTAGCAATTTGTGTAATAATTTTAGAAGTTTTTATTCCCTCTATCTAGATTACAAAACCATCAGAATAAAGCATATGTCTCTACCCTGACCATTGTAAATCCATTACCTAGTATGGTACGTAGCTGATAAGAAAAAAGACTTAGTAGCCAAGTATTAATGAAGAAAATAAACAAAAGACTCCCAGCTACTTGTGCTGTGTATGAGTTGTACAAGAAACTTGTATGTGGTTTACAAAACTCTATGTTCCATGCTTGTAGTCCCCCTCTAGAGGAACTGTACTTGTATATATTTTTGAAACATTTCTTTATTTATTTGGAAAGGGAGAGAGAGTGCACATGCTCCTGTGTGAGTGGGTGAGGGGCAGAAAGAGGGAGGGAGAGAGAGAATCCCAACCAGACTCCGTGCTCAGCGCAGAGCCCAACACAGGCCTCCATCCCAGGAACTGTGAGATCATGACCTGAGCCGAAATCAGGAGTTGGACGCTTACTGAGTCAGCCAGCCAGATGCCCCTGAACTATACTCCCATAAACAGTACTTCGTTTAAAACAAAACAAAATAAAACTTCAGTTATTTAAATATATTACTAATGAAAAATATCATTATTTAGTAATTAGTATAAGAAAGATTGGAGACAGGCATTTAATTCAAATTTGGAAAATCATGTTTTATGGATAATTTAAATAATCTTCTCAGCTTTTACTTACTTGCCTGCTTAGCCCATTTTGGCACATGGCATAGTAGCCATAGCTTTTATCATTCTGAAGTAGTCATGGGTTATCTCTTACAAAAAAGGAAAGGTTCACTTTTTGCGAAGGCAGTGCAGTGTTTCCTGTAGCCTTCATCCAATATCCCCCCATGTCATCGTTTTATAAATCTAAGTGAACGTCCTCTCAAAGACCAAAGTCAGTTTTGGTCTCCAAGAAAACTTGGAGTTGGCCTGATGGGGAATTGGAAGGAGAATGATTATTACTGGAGGCCATCATCCGGTCTCAAACTCCTTCCAGCCTTCATCTAATATGGGGTTCACAGAGAAAAGCTGTCACTGGGAAGGCAGGCAACAAAAACCTTTCTGAAGGTACTTGGTTGTGTGCTAAGATACTGCAGAGATGGGGCATCAGGGTAAAGCTGTTGATAGGATTTTACAGAAACAAAATCACTCAGGCTCAAGGGGAAGAAAAAAAAGCTTCACTGACTCTGGTTGCCTTACATGCTTTTAAATATATAAGTAATGACAAAATCCTGAGATTGTAAAGTTACTATTTGAGGAGAAGAGTGATTCATGCCTAAAACACACACACAAACACTCATACTCTCATGCTAAGCTTAGAGCTACAATATCCTTATGTCAGTCACTAATCACAGGTGGCTGTTGATCACTTTAGGTGTGGCTAATCCCAATCGAGGTGGAATATGGGTATAAAATATTTTCAAAGTCAACCCCAAAAAAGAATGCATACCTCATTAATATTTTATATAGATCACATATTGAAATGATAGATTTTAGAAAAAAGTTAAATATATTAAAATTTTTACCTCTCAATTTACCCTCTCAATTTACCCTCTCAATTTACCCTTCTAATGCGATTTCTAGAAAATTTAAAATTTCCTGTGTGGCTCACAAGTTATTTGTATTGGGCCGTGCTTAAAGACCATGGAATTGGAAGGCTTTTCAGGAGACAATACAGTATAATGGTTAATACCCTGAGTTTAGGCATCAGATTGTTGGAATTACAATTCTACCTCTGATATTTCTCACTTTGTGGCCTTGAACAATATGTTTAACTTCTCTAAAGTAAGCTTTGTCTTCTGTAAAAAGTGGACAATAGTCCATTCTAGGTGAACGTTTACATGAGATAATAATACATACAAAACTTATATCATAATTTGTCATATAGTAAGATTTGCTCCATAACTTAAAAAGTATTTATTGAGCACTTACCAAGGGCAGGGCTGTATATAAGGTAGCACAAATACTTAACCAGGTTCTCCAACTTAATAGATAGAATTCATCTACATCATTAGATGTGTGGCCTTAAATTTCAGCTTGTTCATGTTTTAAATTAGATATTTTAGAAAAAAGCATAATTACATCTACATGGAGAGTTGTGAAGACTAGATGAGATTAGTACTGCGTAATATAACAGTATTTATAAATGGAAAGTGGTATCCTAGTTCATGGTTTTGTTTTGTTTTGCCCCTTTGCATTCTGATCCAGCTTTTTTCAGACCTCTGGATCTTGGCTCATGCATCCTTTGATATTCTGATGGTTAATCTTTCCATAAACATGGGAAAGACAACATAGACAGCTTTAGGCCTTTTAAAACTCTGGTCTACAGATAACTGGCATATGAGGAAGTGATATTTTTGTTCCATTTTGACTGGTTAGTGCTAAAATTCAGTATCTTTCTAGAGGAAGTTATGGTGTAAATTGAACTTTTTGTGATTCTAATAAAAAAAAAAAAACTTCCAGCAGATCACTAGTAGCTGTTTATTATTATTATTATTGTTATTTTTGTCTTTACATTTCATAAAACTCTGCTCAAGTGAGTGAAAACAATTGCCTGATTTGTAAAATATATATTTTAAAATGTATTTCAGGTTTTAAACTATCCATACATGATTTAAAATAGTAATCATCTATGGAAGTAGAAGTTCTTCCTCATCAAAGCTTTTATAAGTCATATGATAATTTATTAGTTCCTTCCCTATTGTACTTGTTAAGAAAAAGATGGATAGATGTAAACAAGACTAATGGAGGGTAAGGAATAAGTGGAAGGGAAAAAAATTCCAGGGGGTGATGGGTAAAAATTTTATGGTAAGTTGAATGTTCCATTTTTGAAAGCATGGAATTAGGAAATGTATATTAGATTTTGTTATGTTATTATTTTAAATAAAAAGTCAGGAAAAATAAAAGAGGGAATTAATAGAATTGATTATTAGTTTCCATTTGAAGTCACTTTTATATGAGATTTATTTTTGCTGAACAGTCCATCTCTTTATTTCCTTTTTTGTGGGAATTCTCCTGAATTGTAGCTGATGTTGAAAACAGCAGATGCAGTGAATATATTGTTATCACATGATTCCCCTCCTTCTCTGTCTAATACCAAGAGCCAGTGTGTAGTGGGCAGTAGATCTGATAGGTCTTTTTGGCCCCAGAATTTATGTTGGGCTGTCTGAAAACAGGAGAAGCCAGGAAAGAGTACAAGTTAAAGCAAGAACAAGAGAAGGAAGATAAAACACGCAAGCATCCATGAGAAAGGAGAGAGCATGCAATTCATTTGAGATAATCAGGCTAGTTTTAAAACAGTTCATTCTTAACTTCAGTCTCCAGAGTTCTAACCATCCTGAATTCTGTATGTCTAGGGGAAGGCAGTAACTACCACCATTGCTTGAGCTGAAGGAACCTAAAACCACTCATGCTAGTCCAAAAACCTCTTTGACTAAAACACTTCAGTATTGAGACTATTCACTTATATGATCCAATTAGTATATGTTTAAAATGTGCCCACTTAATATAACACTTTTAAAATGCAACTTGTACAATGAAAATTCAGAGGAAAGTAACTTCCCATATAAATAAAATTTGTTGCAAATCAGTCTTTTACTTTTGCCTCTAAATTGACTCATTAAACATACTATTTTTTTTTCTTAATTTGGGGGATATTTGACTGTAAATAATGAAGCAGTGTCTTTCTGAATGAGGCCAGCAAATCCTCTCCTGTATTGCTGTAAGTTTTGTATGGTAAACAGCTTAATCAGTAGTCATATATGTAATTCAGATTCTGGCATTTCTTTATCTGAAGTAATATCAACGACAAATAACATTGCATCTTTCTTTTCATTAAGGGTTATGGAATGTGTAAGAAGAGAACTGCAGGGGAGTAAAGCTGATTTTTTTTTTCCCTCTGACTCTTATAATCTTTGAAAATACCTAGCAAGCCACCATACAGTATCCTTTTTTTCCCCTCCCATCAATATACTAACATAGATCTTTACAAGTGTTAGAAGCAATATCTGACAGTTCAAACAGGTCAGTGAACATATTTATTCTTCCCAAATAAATGATAGTAAAGATTCTGTCAACGACAAAAGGGAAGGTGCACATGAGATGTGGGCAGGGTCACCAGAAAGGTGAAATGCACAAATGACTCCAAATAGATCAAAAGATCTCGCTTGCTCCAAAATGGCATTCTCCTCAGTATGCTTAAAGTGGAATGAAGAGTCATTTGAACATAATTGATGGAACCAAGTGAGAGGGAATTTTACAAAGGTATCTGGATAAATAACAGGTTTAGCTCCAAAGAGACAAGAAGAATGGAAGGTAGTATGGAGAGAAGTTTAGGGCATTTAGGCTTAATTAGTGACATAAAGTGTGACTAAATCACCTCACCTCTTGACCCTCAAAAGGAAAGAGTAAGCTTGGAAATTTTACACATCTTGACCTTCAAGAATTAAATACTTGTTATTTTTCATCTCTTTAGATTATAGTTCTCACAGAGTAGTGAATAACATTCTTTGATTTGGGGAAACTCTCAGCACAGGAGTGGTTTTATCATTGCTGTTACCATTGTACTGAAGTACATCTTCTGAGATGTTTTTCATAGAAAGTATTGGAAGATAACTTAAAAGCCATAAATTCAGTGTCATGCCTAAGAGTCCTAATGTATTTCTTTGTCTCATTTGCAAGGAAAAACTGCTGAGTTACATGATACAATGGGTATATTTAGAATTTCCAACCTGGTAAAGTAAAAAAATGCTAGCAGAAATCTATTGCATGTTAAAATGCTAATTAATCAATGACCTCATTTTGTGATACTTTGGCTACTACCCATATGCATGCCCATAGATAGGACTATAATATCCATGATGGAGAGAGAAAGAGAATGAGGGGGAATGGGTGGGGGAGGAAAGAAAGAAGGGAGGAAGGGAGGAAGGAAGGAAGACAGGAAGACAGGAAGGATGAGAGTTACTCTGGTAAAAAAAAAAAAATGAAAATTTAATTCTATGGGGGTAGGCTAAGCAGAATGTGCCCAGTCTCATTTGACTGAGTTCATATTAAGGTAAGCTTATGCATTTAGAGGAATAGATATAAAATCTAAGTATCATGGCAGGTAATTGATTCAAAGGATTCTATTCTTGACTGATACCACATATAACTGACCCCTGTGAACTAACTCCATAAGACACAATATAAATCATTTGGTGGCATGAGGCAAAGATGGTTTGCTAGAGTTGCAAAATATTAATTTAGTCCTTTAGTATAAACTTTTTAATCAGTGATGTAACAACATATGTACTCTATTTCAGTAATTTTCAGTATATTATTCCCGAGGATAGGATATACAAGGATGGGAATATAAATAGATGCAGGATTCATTGTGGAAATATGCAAATACTAAATTGAAGGATTTACCTGCAAAGACACGGATCACCAGTAACCACAAGTTTTGGCGTAAGGTTCTTTCCTACTCCTGTTAGAGCTGATGATTAGCTCACTTAGGATTCGAAGAGTGCTCCTGTCTGCTTCCCTTCTCACTATAATTATCCCAGGTTGCAGAGTGGTGACAAATGTGAGTGCTTAAGTCAGAAATCTGTGAGTAAATACCATTCCTGTAACGTAATGGATATGTGGCCTTGGACAAGCATTATTGAAACACGGAGTCTCTCTTCTCTTTGTCTCTCTGTAATAACCTAAGAAAAAAGATGCGCTAGTACAGGTCTTCTGAGAAGCATACACCAAGAATGGGTAAAATGGGCAAGGATTGTATGACCGTAAATCACTGTGTGAGGACAGGAAGGGAAGGAGGAAAAAAAGACCAAGAAACCATAAGATGTGATGCAGACGTGAAGAAATGAGAGAGTTGAGACTGAATGAAGTGTTGTAGATGGCCATGCTATCTATGAAAGGTTCAGCTAATGCATGAGGGAATCTTGAAGCCAAAGCTGGTCATCAGAGGCCTCCTACCCCTCCCCCCGCCAGAAGTAGGTTCCTTAATATTCCCCATGCATTCACTTATCAACAGGGAGCGGCACCCACACAATGATGACCATGATTTTGAAAGTACAGCCACTGGAGCTCCCTGCAGTTGGAAGTCAGCAAGACACATTTTCTTGGCTACCACAAATTAGCTATTTCCTTCATGGGCTTAGCATTAAAGGACTGAATGCATGTAGTATTGCAATGTAAGCCCTTAATGAATATAATCTATCACTGTTTCTATTATTATTGCTATACTTCTATTACTACTACTACTATGATTACCTTTTAGAACTGATGGGCCAATCTCTTAGTCATATATAAGTTTGACATAATCACTTTTAAATAACTTTGACTTTTTTTTGAGGGTGGGGATTAATCATCATCCCTCTTATAAGTATCTAGCACAGAATTCTGATGCATTGTTGTTCTTAGTGCCTTGAGCATTGTAGAACACAAGAACAAGAAGGCTGCTTTTGTATGGATGAGGAATGAGCACAAAGAAATGAGACCTTCATAGCTGGGACAGGAGTGCCCTTTGATCAAGTTTGTAGTCACTGGAGACAATCCCAAACGTGGATGTCTTTGCAGCCCACCCAGAGTGGCAGTGTCTGTCCATCAGAGGAAGGGAGTCAGCACTCTACAAAGATATGTGGACCTTAAATATGTTGGACAAGTTATCTAACATATATTTTTTTTTAAAACTTGATTAAGAAAGAGAAATGGTTTTCTTCAACTCATTGCTGGTATCAACTTACCTACTTACCCTTCGTTTCAGTGCAAAGGGAAAAATTCATTTTGCCAGATCCCTTAATTGAGAATTAAAGATCTCTAAACAAGAGTAAAAACTCTTGAGATTTAAGTACAATAAATGCAAAAACATAATTTTTAGATCTTTCCAGGAAGAATAACCTTATTTAAAAAAGGGAGAAGTGAATGAGGCAGAGAAATAGCCAAAGGGGGCCATGGAGACATTCCTGCCCTATGAATTGCTGACCCTGAAGCCAAATGCAGAACTTTTGCCTTGAACTTTGTGGAGCTTTCAGTGACTTTAAAAATGAATCTGATTCTTATTTTTGACATTATTTCTTTACTACTGAGACTAGGATAGCCAAGTTATTACATGGTGGTCACCTTAGAAGTTCAAGTCCTGCCCCTTTCCTGAGTACTTTGATCGTTTCTCAAGGAGGCATACAAATTGATTCCACTTGGCTTGTCTGCCTCTGTCCAGGTACCACGCTGTCAGTGCATTGGCTCTGATGTGTCTTACAAGAAATGCACAAAGCCTTTGGACTCTATTAAAGCTTGATGTTATATTTGTCTTCATCAAACTGTGTGGTCTGAGGCAAGTTACTCCACAACTAAGTACCTCAGTTTCTTCATCTGAAAAATTGAAAAATGGCTTACAACTAAGGGATGGTGAAGCATATTTTGGTATATGCATAATGCCTAGTGTACAATGGCCACTAAATAAATGGTTGCTATTCTCATTTATCCAGAAGTTAAGCACATTATCTTACCTTTTCAACATTTACAATTTAACACCAACCCTATCAACCATCCAAAGAAATCAGTACCTATAAATTGTCCTTATTCAACAAATCTTTAGTAGTGCTGAAGACCACAGTCGTTTGTTCATCTTTTGATTTGATCATCCGTGTCTTTATTCACTTTTCAAACAAAAAAACAAAAAACAGCACAATATTGTGTTAACAACATAGTTTGCTTAGGTTTGTATATCCACCCTGGCACATAACACCTGCATAACATGGGAAAGACCATGTCCTCTCTGTGTTTAGTTCCCTTAGCTATAGGATGAGTACAACAAGAGCACTTGTTCAGTGCCTGTCCCATCCACCATTAATTCAACATAATTGAGCACATACCATGGGACAGTATCTGTGTCAGTCATGGTTGATTGTTATTTGATGGCTAAGGATACCTTCGCAACAAAATCATTGTTGAGGATCTTTCTCAGTATATTTCTAAGATTATATAAAGAATTTTGTCAAAGCAGAAATAATGGCAGCAACGTTTACTTCTTTGTCCACCTTTTTTTTTTTTTTGTCCTACCCTATCTTACTCCTCTGATATTCTGTCACCTCTTGAAAGGTGATCTATATAAACCACTTGGAGATCTCTAGACTTTCAAATCATTTTTGCCCTTACTGTCATTTACAGTGTCTGGAAGCACTAGGGAAAAGAAGATCCACACGTTTATTACCAAGTAATGGAGTAGCAAGCTTTCTAGATTCAGTCATCATGTTATCTTATAATGTTATTCCGTTAGCCCTGGGCAACATCTCTTGAGGGAGGAGAATGGAATGAACCACCAACTCTTCTCTTGTCAGAGCATTGCTGCTTGTTTGCAATGAATATGATCTGTATCAAATGAAATAAGGTATTCTCATGTTCGATTTTTCCTTTTCAAATTTTTATTCCTTTTTCTGTTTTTTAAAATTTATTTTTTATTTTCATTTATTTGTTAGTTTGTTTGGCTGACTGGGATTTTTTTCCCCTGTTCGATGCAAGGCAAACAGTTATAGTGTCTGGAGAGTTTGCATAGGGCTTGGATAGTGAAGAGTGGGCTTTGCTTAACTTCCTTTTGATGCTTTGCTTCCAACCTATATTTCCCACCCACTTGTCCACCAATATGAAGAAGCCAGTGTGAATGAAATATAAGGTGGGAGTTAATTAAGTTTATGTTTGTGAGAGCAGAGAACAGAATCATGGTATGATTAACTCAGTAACTCTACTGGATAACAAAATAGTCTATACATCCTATAATCTAGAAATCCCTAGAATTTTAAGTATCAAGATAGTGTCACACTAAGTGTGTTCACGTGTTTTAACCTCCTTAATATACAGTTAAAAAAACAGATTTTCATCATTATGTTTAGTGTTCAATACATACTTCAATTAATATTTTAAATTTCCTTCCTAATATGTTTAATGAAGTAATATATATGTATGTCTTTATCATATTTTCATTAATAGTTATAGTCTAATGTAACATCAAGGAAGTGATTACTTTTTTCCTTTTTTTTCTTATTACCATAAGATGCCATCAGGTTTTGCTAATCACTTAAAGTTTTAAAGTAAGGCAGTTAATATGCTTATTTCTGGAAAAATATTTTTGACTAAAAGTAATTAGAATTTTACTGATTATGTTCCTTCAGACCCACTCTCACTCAGTCTTATTCACAAAGGGCACTCTTGGTTTCTGCCTTTTGGTTGGATTTAGCCAAAAGGGGCCCTTGCTGGAGATAGGAGGGAGGGAGCAGAGTGAGGTCAGGTATTTATTTCTTTTGCTTCCTCCTTTCAGTGTCTATGTGGGTCTATTGCTTCCCAAAACCAAGTCTGTAGCTAAAGTTAAATAGTCTTGTCCCTTCAGCCGTTTCATTCTGGGTTGTGGGATGGCTCCCACTTCCCACCCTGAAGCCTGAGAATGGTAATGGACCATCTACACATGAACCCTGTAGCTCCTCAGCACTATCCCTTTTGGTGTCCCTACATCCTGTTGAGAACTTACAAAACACCTTTTATTAGAGTCTATCTGTTAATTTTGAGAGAGAGTGAGAGAGTGCGTGTGCACCCAAGCGAAGGAGGGGAGCAAGAGGGGGACTGCGGGTATGAAGTGGGCTCTGTGCTGACTGCAAGGATTCTGATGCTTGGCTCAAACTCACAAACCTGTTGGATCTTGACCTGAGCTGAACCAAGAGTACACACTTAACCGATGGAGCCACCCAGATGCCCCCAAAAGAACTTTCATTAAATTACCCTTTGCAGATTTCCAGATTGGAAGGCCCCATCTGTTTTCTGCCTATGTGCTGACTGATGAAGTATCAATAAATTGTAGCTCTTTATTTCAACCACAAGTCAAGCATTGTTGTGTTACATGCTTATTTGAAAAATCAAAAATGTTCATTTCTTACTGGTATTACTTAACAACAGTAACTAAAATTGTTGAGGAATGCCACCCTGTTCAATGCAAGCATCATAACTCTAGCTTGACAGTTTTCTTCAGATTGACTCAAGGGTCAATCCTATGACCCAGTTATATATCATGTATGGAACCAAGTTTTATCCATGACATAAAGTTCATAACATCATGCATGTGTGCAAAATCAGTATGGAAAGCACATCCAGGAAATGTCTCCTGTGGAAAAACTTTGTTTTTTACATAATTATTATTTTCTTAATCCCTAAGATGTGAAGGATCAGAGTGGCCTTGCCTAAGGAGTATGTGGGTATGTGGAGCCAAAGGAGAACAGAGGAGATTTCCTGCATTGACTCAAAAAAAGAAAATCAGGAACTAAAGACACCTTAAAGTAAATTGGATAAGGAACAAAGGTCTAAGTGGAACTTGAAACTTGGACTCTGCAACAGCAGATACTTAGAAAAGGTAAACTCGAGAGAGGAATGACACTAACAATGTTACTATATCTTTATGCCTATATTGAGCCCTCACTATGGGCCAGGCACTTTGAGCATCATTCTCCTCATTTTTATTTTACATTTGAGAAAAATGAAATAAAGGAAGTTCTCCAAAATTCTCTAGTTAAGCAAAGAATTTTAAAGCTAGTTCTCTCTGAGTTCACTTCTAAGTGTGGTATCCAAATTCATGCTGTTTGATCTCCTTAAATGAAAATTCATTAGTACAGATAAGAGCCAACTTCTTTCTGCCACGTCAAATGATGTGGTCAGCCCATATTTTATGGTGTGTTGAGATCATAAAATAGGAAATGAAAATTCTGTTTGGATACCTAAATGGCTTCCATGGCTCTAACAAAACCAACAGGTACTGGGTGGCCCCAAGTAGGGCTAAATCCCCAAAGAAGAAGCTGGAGAGTCTTAGACTTCATTTCCTGGAGGAGTTCATGGATAGTTTTAAAGCCTCTTTTATGTGAGGATAGAAGGGGGAATACTTAATTACCAGGATCATGATTAGACTAGAAGGTCCTTCTGATTCTCTTCCTGCTTGTGTATGCATTGCTCCTCACAGTTGGAGTCTTACTATTATTTTTTTTTAATAAGAAAATCCTCTTGATTGAGTGACTACAGAGTGAGTTATACTTTTACTTACAAGAAATATTTCTAAATCTCTTCATCTGATATTTGCTATGATCTATAAGCGGCTTTGAATCAGCTTGCTTTAAATACGTACAGTTCTCTGGTTAGATACTTCTTACATTGTACTTCTGATTATAAACTTGCTCAGAAAAGTCTGAAATTAAAACCATTTTACTTGCTGCTTAGTCAAATAACAACAAAACACACCAAAAAAAAAAAAAAACCTTTTAACTAGGATTAGTGAAAGTGTGTGTGTGTGTGTGTGTGTGTGTGTGTGTGTGTGTGTGTGTGAGAGAGAGAGAGAGAGAGAGAGAGAGAGAGAGAGAGAGAGAGAATGATTTTAAGTAAGGATTTATTTTTCATTATAAAGCCTATTTCATGGTAGAGTATGGGTGAGTACTCAAAAATACTTGGAGAAAAATAAACTTACAAAATTAATTCTTTTGAAAACAAGGTTATTCAAAGTTGATCAAAGCATGCCATAGTCAGCGTAGGTATTCCTAGAGAACTGTTCAGTTTAATAATTCAAAAGTGTTAGACATTCCAACACACACTCCACTCCTTGCTACTTGTGTTTCTAATTTTATTTTTGAGACAACAACTGAACATACCCTAAGATATATACCAAGTCTCTTTTGGTTGTCTGAAACAAAAGCAACGTCCTTCTTTTTTTCCCTTTTCTTCCTTTCTAACTTTGCTACTTTATGATGAGATGTCTTGTCATTTGTAAAGTTGAGTCATTGGGAGACCACTGTATGACTTGATGTTTCCAAAAGTTTTTGACCGTATATAGTGTTGATCTGACTTACATTTTAATGATTATGTTGTTCAGAGAGGATTTGTAGGATATTCTACTTGGAGAAATGTAAGAATAGTGAATATGGATTACAATTTACAACATTTTTCATGTGCTTATCGTAAGGAAAAATACACAAATCTCTGCTTTCTAACTTTCTTGAACACTGAGTTTAGCATTAATGTTTAAATGCTGCTGTTTACTCTTTGTTTGATTTTTGAGGAGTTCATACATTCTACACTAATGCCAAAGGAGATATCTTTACGTGTAAAAGTGTAAAATCTTTTGATTTGCAACTTAATGAAATGGTTTTCACAAAAGCAAAATAAGCTGACCTTTCTTTGCCTTTGTCTAATTATATATACACATATCTAAACATATTTACATTTAACAATGACATTGGATATCTTTTGAAAGAATTCAGAATAAGGTAAAAGGGGGTAAATTTACAAAGGAAACTGACATGAAAACATTTTATTAGTGGTAGTTGCATGTATTTTCCAATTTATTTTAGGATTTTTAGGCCCATCGTTTCCTTAAAATTTTAGGAAGGGGAACCACCTTTTCCAAAGGAAAATGTATCATTGTAGCAAAGGTTACCTATTCAGACAACATCAATAATCCTAGCATTCAGGATAGTGAATGCTTTTTTCTCCCTGTTGACAGGCTTGGGGAATATTACATATTATTAATATGGCTGGTTAATTCCTAATTAGGAACTCATTAGCAGCTCTACAACTGTAGAGTTTGATGGATTTGCAGCCAATCTTGAAAAAGGTCACAGTAAATGACCTCTGGCCCAAGACTTAACCATCTGTCCATCATTTAATATCATTTATTTTACGCAGGATGATATAATCATTCTGGTGCCCCTTGAGAAGGTACACAAGGCCCTTATAAAATTATTGTATTTAATCATACATATATATTAATAAATTCATTGTTGGCTTTTGATTTTTAGTAGGATATTTCCACCCATTCTTCCTCTGAGAAAATAGTGGTTCAAGGCAGATATGGATTTATCAACTTATGAGAGATGCATGTTAATTTGGAATTTTGAGATAAAAGGAAAATGGCATTTTGGTGATTCCCATAGCATCTGTAGAATGTACAACATAATGCATTCACTACTCCAAAGGGAACACTTTTACATTAAAAAAGATAAATTATTAAAACAAATGTTTTAATTATTGTCATTCTTAAAAGCCAGAGAAGGAAATCTAAGTATTTCTTAGAGTGAATATGGAGCACAACTCTAAAAAATAAATCATTTTAATTTAAAATTTAACAGTGGTGCACTTAGAGTTTCAAACTATGTTAAACTCAGTCATATATTGAAACATGGAGTGTAGTTTTCTCTCTTTTTTTTGTTTTCTGTTTGGGTTAGGTTCATATTTATGTAATTTAGAGAGAACTTGAAGTTCAGTGGGGAAAATTTTAGAATCTTAGGTCCCCCCATGATGTCCTGAAAATTTTCCAGTGAGTTTAAGGAGAAATTTGTGCTACTTGGGGAAAAAGAAGTAGAAAATTTTAAACACTTTAATATTTTTCAAGTCCTCAGTGGATAAGAGCAAAGAAGCCCCATGCAAAACAACAAAGGGAAGAACTGTATGGTTGCAAGAAAAGTTCTCTCTTCTGATCCCTTAATTTTAAAAATTATGAAATGTGAGATGTAGAATCGGAAAGTCACATTACTGAGTTCTTTCCTTGTCCCCCTGTTTCTTTGTTTTCATGGTTTGCTCCCAAAATAGAACTTGCCTGGTAGGTTCTTCCACATAAACCATGGTAAATTCCAGTTCTTGGTTATTCATCAAAGACATAGTTAGCCTTTGTTAAGGTGTTTGACTCTCACAGGACAGGGTATAGAGAAATTATAAACAAATGGTATCATTGTCCTATGGAGTTGACCTGGCACAGAGAAAAGACATTCAATAAAAAATTAAAATAATGGATAATGGGGATTGAGATGTGAAAGAACAGAGTGCGATGGGGGAGTATTAAGGACAGCATAAGCAAGTATATGGGGCTTAGAAAAGGCTTGCCTGTGAAATGCTATGTATGCTAAGGCCTGATAGACTCAGTTTAAGCTAATTTCATGGTTACTTTTAAACACATAAATGGGGAGTAAAAAAAAATCAGCCTTCCTCAAGTTGTATCAAAAGTCAGAGATTACACTGGTTTTAGGCAGGTTGCAAATCTTTGCATTTGATGGATTATTTCAAAACTTAATTTGTTTAGTTCATTTATGTATTTGTATCTATGTTTCATCCTAGAAAAGAAGCAGTGAGTTTTTAAAAGTGAGAAACAGTGGAGTGAAACAGATTTAATATATATTTAATCAATAAACTTCATATGTTTTATGGACTGTTACCCAATATAAATTGAGGGGTGGAACTTAAATTATGTGTATTTTTGTCAGAGGTCTAATTGAAAATGGAAATAAACAGAAAAGAACTTTATGAGAGCCACTGTTGTATGGTCTCATGATAGCTTGAGATTCAAAGAAATAAGAGAATGAAAAAAAAAAAAGGCTGAGCTGCCCAGCTATTGAATGCGTGACCTTGTGAGTGAATGAACAACTGTTACTACAGTGGTTCCACAAGAGCTGGAGTTCTTTAGAGATTAAATAAAACTGGAAAGAGGTGCGAAAGTTTCCCAGATGACACGCTTCAACCAGGCTGAGTTTTCCCTTTAGGTCGCTGAGAGCCACTGACAGGTAATGAGCAGCAGCGGGACAGAGCCCATGAGCCAGTCCTATAGGATAAGGTGGAATGCCTGGATGAAAGAAACTTCAGTTAGTAAAGGACCAGAAATCAACTAGTTGGTGTAGGAAAATATTCAGCCAAGGAAAAGTGGCATATTTGAATGAAGGCTGTCTGGTACCATACTTACTTAAACCCTAGAGCTTGCAGTATGAGATACTGTTCCTAAATTGTTTGACCTGTGTTCGTTTTATCTCCACGAAGAGTGAAAAAGTGCCTTGGAGACAAGGTCCACACCTCATAATTATTTAGCAGCTCCAGTAATGATCTGAGAGCAGACATTCAGAAAATAGTCTTTCACCAATGCAGTAGAATTCAGTTATTAAGATGCTGTACTCATTGCCCTGAATTGACTGACATTTAATGTCTCTAACTTGAGATTATGTAGACACTGACTCTGATCACTAGTCAAACTGGATGTTCAGTCAATGCAGACGTTAGCAGCATTTAAATTAAATGAATCATTCCAGACTTATGGTCAAAATTATCCTTCCTATCATTAAGAGCTTAAGAAGTCATTTTCTCTTAGAAAACTTCTCAAACCAGGTCATAGTCCTCTTTCTCCTTTAGAATTTAATTAAATATAATTAAATCATTAACTATTAAAATATTTGTTCCAAGTTCCCTTTCCTCAACAAAAAATAGCACTGCAAGTAAAAAAATAAACCGTATCGGTTTAATTCACCAGTTTTTTTTTTAGCACCTTCCCTTAATATTTTGTTCATAACAAGTGCTCTATAGACATTTGTGACATAATTATAAATAATAAATGTGGCATAGAGTTTGGGAAACGTGTTTTTTTTTCCTCAGTTATGCTGTGATCTAAACAGGGTAATCACCTTGATGCACGTTTTCTCTCCTTACTTGATGTAATCAAGTTTGTTGTGATGTTCAAATGAGATTGTGAGTGCTAACTTGAGCTCTAATGACTATGTCTACAAACTAGTTTTGGAATGTTAAGTAAATCTCTTTTTTTAAATTTGTGAAATGAAAATGTTGAAAAGTTAACAGTATAGCATGGGGCACCACGCAGGCAAGTAGAGAGGGAGCTTAATTAATAGTTAACAACTGCAGCCCTGGGGGCTGATATTTGACACCTGGCTCCAACCCCTCCTGATGTTTGGTCTGAGAGAGGTGACCTCTTCAGGCTTCAGTTTCCTCATCTGTCAAGCAGGCTATAATAAGAACTAACTACATGAAAACACATCAAGCATTTAGAACCTTTCTGGGTATTAAATAAATGCTCAAATGTAATATGATCTCCTACTAGATTTGGAAATTTCACTTTAGATCCAATATGATGAAAGTTTTACAGGAGGACAAGAGCTTGGTTAGGAGATGAGTTTGGAGTCTACTTTAGTTAACCAGGTAACAAATGATGCTGGTGTGCATGAGAATCATGGCAGAAAATGTGGAGAGAAATGAAGGCTGTCAGTTTTTCAGAGTATGAAATCAACAGAGGATGATAAGGTTTAGATTAGATTTAGGGGATGAAGACAGGTGTGATCTGCAGGATTTTGCTTGATCAATTGAATGGCTGTTGGTGCCACTCACTGAGTTTAAAAGACAGCAGGAATAGGTGAATTCTGTTTTGAAGCTATTGAGGTAGAGCTGCCTATAGGACACTCAAAGAGAGCTTCCCAGTAGAGAGTTTGATATATGGCTCTGAAATAAAAGCAAAAGATCTGGAATGAAGAATGCACTCTAAACGAAAGATCAAACAACATAACAGTCAAAGGAAGGATGTATTTTGAGTGGAGAACAGTTAGAATCAAAGTCTTCAGTATGTTTATATGCAGATGTGATGGCCTAGAGTTAGGAATAGGTTGGAATTAGAAGTACTATCAGTATTTCTAGGAAAGAAGTGAAAGGTGGAATTCAGAACATAGATCTAGGTAAAAACAATAAGGCCGTTAACATAACAGGTGCAGAGAAAAAGTACATATGTTTGGATATTTGGGTAAAATTGAATTATTTTCTTTCTGATATGTATTTCCTATAGCTGCCTAACAAATTACACAAACCCAGGGGCTTCAAACAATGCCCATTTATCATCTCACATTTCTGTAGGTCAGATCTTTGAGGGGGCTCTGCTCAGGGTCTCACAAGGCAGAAATTAAGGTGCCCACCAGTGAACTCTTATCTGTAGGACCTGGGAAAGAATCTATTTCCTTATTCAAGTCGTCGACAGTATCCATTTACTTGCGTTGTAGCTCTGAGATCTCTGTTTCCTTGCCAGGATGCATACTCTGTTATTAGAGGTTTCCACATCCTTCTCCCATGACCCCTTCCTTCCATCCTCAAGTCCCGGTAGTACATTAGATCCCTTTTATGCTTCTTCTCTCACATCCCCTGACCTCCTCTTCTCCCTCTGCTTTTAAGGCTCGTGGGATTACATTTAGCCTGTCCAGATAATTCAGGATTATCTCTGTAACTTAAGATCAGGTAATTAGCAACCTTCATTACATCTACAGAGTCTCATTGTCATATAAGGTAACATATTCACAGGTAACATATCATATGCACCCTCCCAGAAACTAAGACATGAAATATTTGGGGGAAACACAATTCTACCTACTAGAAATGTTTTTTTTTTTAATTTTTTAAAAATGTTTGTTTATTTTTGAGAGAGAGTGGGGCAGACAGAAAGGAAGACACAGAATCTGAAGCAGGATCTGGGCTCTGAGCTGTCAGCACAGAGACTCACTTGGGGCTCAAGCTCATGACCCAAGAGGTCATGAATTGAGCCAAAGTCAGACACTCAACTGACTGAGCCACCCAGGCACCCCTACCAGAAACGTTGTTTGCTCTTCCAGTGGAGTAAGAGGAAAAATAACATAGGGGTAAATTAAGAGAGTGAGTAAAGGGTAAAGTAGGAGAAAAGTAAACAGGGAAACCATGGTTTGTTGTTGGCTTGCTTGCTTTTTCTTTTTACCCACTGGATCTAGCCATGGACTGCTTTTGGTGGCATTCGTGTTTGTAGTGTTAAACTAAAATAATTAGGGTAGTGCTTTGGTCATCTTTCCATCTCTAAGCTATTTCTTGTAGTTTACAGTCCTCCAAAGTTTCCCTCTTTTAATATCCCTGATGATTTGGACTTGGATGTACTTTTGCACACACTGTCATTTTTCTGAAGTTGTAGTTGGTGGGAGAGATTATAGTTTTAAGTCTACATCTTGAAAGGGAATTGAAATAATGTAACAATGATGCAGCATTCCAATGAGTTGAGGCAATTAAGAGAAAAAGAAAAGCTTAAATATTTGTATTAAAGTAGAAATATTTTTACTTTATTATCTATAACATGATGTAGAAATAAAGTCTTATTACTTGTCAAGCATTTTAAATTATGCTTAATATTCTCAGTTCCTAATTAATTTTTCTTAAATGGTATTTGAAATCCATTAAACTGTTTAAAATGTTCCAACTTGCAAATAGGGATCAGTATTTTCTATCTTCATTAAAACTATTCATAGGATGAGCATATTAAGTGGAAAAATTGAATTAAAAACAAAATGAAAGTGATAGGTTATTTAGAGTTTGAATTCACAAAAGTTATAACAAACTTTATTTTTTGAAATTCAGTTCATTAAAAAGTATGATTAATAATTTTAATCATATAAAACCATATTAATCTCTAATCATTGTAGTCATGTTGTATCTGCATCATAATTAATGATTTTTATGTTAATGTTTTTTCTTTACATTGTGAGTTTTAATAGTTGTCCAGCCAATCATTTTGGAAGGAGGAGACGTGTTTCCCTTTCTTCTTTGCAGGAGTTAATGTGTGAACAAAAACCAACTTTATCTTCTAACAGTTTTTTCTTCTAAAATGTTTTCTCTTCTAAATAGTTTTTTAGTATGTATTCTCTAATGTATTGGTTAATAGTGCCAGCTTTAGAAAAGGAAAATGTGACCCTTTCCTCTCTGGGACTTCGGTTAAGATTTTTTGTTTTCCTTCTTTCCGTTTTGTTCTTTAGCATCTCATGAAACAAAGATCAAAGATGGATTAAAAACACACGGAAAATAATAGTGTATCTAGAAAAATATTAAGTTAAAAATTTATTTAAGATGTACCATTTTTCTGATGTATGAAGTATGGATAAACATTATAATCAATGTGTATGTTCAATAGTATTTTTCTGAAAATACTATATTAAATCAATTATGTGTCTTGTGCTTGGTGCCATCTTAGATTTAAAATAAAAAATCACTAAAGTCAGACAATCAGGTTTCTTAAAGCATATCATTCAATTTTGTTTAGGCTTCCTGGGAACGAAAGTAAAACAGGTGAGGTGACCATTAGTTAATTCCCATCAAACAAGGTTTTAAATTATTATTATTTTTTTAATATTTATTTTTGAGAAAACAAGCTGGGGAGGGGTACAGAGGACCCTATGCAGGTTTCAAGCTGACAGAAGAGAGCCTGATGTGGGGACCCAACTCAGGAACCATGAGATCGTGACCTGAGGCAAAGTCAGACGGTCAGTCCACTGAGCCAACCAAGTTGTAAAGATTTTTATTCAAATAACATCACAATTAAGCTCTCTATTCCTTTTGCTGTTGAAAGGAAGCAAGTTGTTTTTATTTCCAAGGAGAAATTGGAAGTATGAAATTAACTCAATCAGTGTGTATTTAGTTAACCAAAAATAGTCACTTAGTGTCTTTAGTAGGACTAAGACAGACTTCTCAGGGACTTCTTCCACTGCTTCGAGTAGATCTAATTTTCCAAGGTATACAGTAGGTGAGAAATGCACACTGTGCAACTGGTGGCCACGTCACCAAAATGACTAGTGAACTCTTAGAGGACAGGAGAAGTCAACAGTCCAGGGTAACAGGCTGGGTGGAAAGAAGGGGCTCCCGGTAGACAGTAAGTTTAAGTGTCTCTAGATGATAAGATGGTAAACAGATAATGTAGCAGAGTGCATACATAACAGGGCAAGAGGTTCTGAAAAGAATTGATAAATAATGTAAGATTATGAGAAGCTGGTGTCTTTAAAGTAGAAGAGTTTCACCGTCTTTATTATGCCAGGTCACGGAAAGACAAAGGCTCTGTGGAAAAAGAATGAATTGTGCTTGTCCTTGAAGACAGAATGTTACTGTGGAACATAGAGAAGTGAAGAGAAGCAATATAATTAAATGACAAAAATAAAGCCTGGCAAGTTTTTGGATATGGAGTCAAACCCAATCTCTCCTAGAAAAATAATGGAGTGTACACACAAGATTTAATTAAAAAATCAATTACTAATAATTTAGAAGGGATTATTTTATTGCATATGTATTTTGTAGGAATTAATGCTTAGATTTTTAGGTTCACTCTCTAACATGCAAAAAACTCATGGTTTCTAATAAAATTTTAAGTGAATTCTGACTACAAATAAGAATTTTGGGTTGAGTTTATGCATCCAGATTTCCAAGAATAACCAAAGGCATCAATAGAGCTTCCTTTTGTTCTTGGCAGTTGTGTGTGTGTGTGTGTGTGTGTGTGTGTGTGTGTGTGTGTGTTGTGTGTGTGTTGTGTGTGTTTATAGTTTGCTTTGATTTAATGTTTTCTGACATTCAGTGCTATTTCAATTGTTGAAATAAAAGACTCACATCTGTGATAAAAGTTTCTGAGAGATTCAGGAAGTCAAACAACACTTTATTAACTAAATCACAGATTTTGTTTGTAGCTTTTGTTTCTTCCTCATTGTATTAACCAGAAGTCTTTATTCCCTCTAGAACTGTAAATCAGAGAATCTTGGGCTATAGATAGGAGCATTAAGAATATCTTGGCTGTCCTGAGCAGTAACTCAGTTCTGTGAAATTATATCCACTGGGATCTATGGGGTGCTTGAGACAGCTTTATTTCTCAGATTTATTATATTCCTTCACAGCTTCTCTTAAAGATTTCATAAACTCACAATGAAAAGTGGTCACTTAAAATCCGACTCCGAATGTAGCAGAGGTAATCAGACTTGGCTTTTTCTGTGCCCTACATGAATAGCAAAAGCATTAACTAATGATAAAGGAACCTGTTGACCAGAGAGCAACAAACCCCAGCTAGTTCTCTTCTGCCTTGTGATGATGGTTGGGGATTTTTCTGGGTCATTTAACAAACCAACTCTGTTACTACCAACCTTAATTTTTATAGGACTATTTTTTAATTTGAAAAGAACTCGTAAGACATTTTCAAACTTTTTGCTATTTGACCTATTTGCAGGTTGTGGAAAAAAATTTATATTGTTTTATCACGGAGCAATAGATGCTTTTCTATTAGAAAACAGTGACTCAGATTTTTATTCTCTTAAGATTTTACTGATAACTTTGTTTATGTCTTGGGGATCAAGATGTCTTTGTTTCTTTGCATTGTGTTATTAACTTCAACAGATTTAAGAACCCTAGAATGAGCTGCATTCAGTAGTTAAAAAAATACAAGTATATGGTACAGTCTGGAGCAAATCAGTGTATTTGCTCTAACAAATTTTAAATAATAAGAAAAATAAACACTTGGTACAATTGCATGCTAAAAGATCCAAGTTAAGTCCGGTGTATATTAATGTATTAATAATTAAATAACTTATTTGTTTAGCAATTCCAGTATAATTAACATGCAGTGTTATATTAGTTTTAGGAGTACAACATAGTGATTTAACATTTCTATATATTACTCAGTGCTCATTAAGACAAGTGTACTTTTAATCTCCTTCGCCTAGTTCCCCCATCTGCTCACCTGCCTCCTTTTTGGTAACTGCTGGTTTGTTATCTAAGAGTCTGTTTTTCTGTTTATTTATTTATTTACTTATTTATTTTTTATTTTTTATTGTCTCTTTGCTTGTTTGTTTTGTTTTTTAGATTCCATACATTAGTGCAATTACATGGTATGTATCTTTCTCTGACTTGTTTCATTTAGTACTATACTCTCTATATCCATCAATGTTGTTGCAAATGAGAAGATATTCTTTTTTTGAAATGGCTGTGTAATATTCCATTGTGTATATATACATCTTCTTTATCCATTCATCTATCAGTAAACATTTGGGTTGCTTCCATAATTTGGCTATTGTATATAATGCTGCAGTAAACATAGGGGTGCAAGTAAATGTTTTTATATTCTTTGGGTAAATAACCAGTAGTGGAATTACCAGATCATATGATAATTCTATTTTTAATTTTTGAGCAACTTCCATACTGTTTTCCACAGTGGCTGTACCGGTGTGCATTCCCATCAACAGTCCACAAGTGTTTGTTTTTTTCCGCATGCTTGCCAAGACTTACTATTTCTTCTGTTTTTTATTTTAGCCATTTTGATAAGTATGAGATGATACCTCATGGTGGTTTTGATTTCCCTGATGATAAATGATGTTTAGTATCTTTTCATGTGTCTGTTGGCCATTTGTATGTCTTCTTTGGAGAAATGTCTCTTCATGTCTTCTACCCTTTTTTTAAAATTAGATTGTTGTTTTGGGTGTTGAGTTTTAGAAGTTCTTTATATATTTTAGTTACTAACCCCTTATCTAATGAGTTATTGGCAAATATCTTTTACTATTCAGTAGGTTGTCTTCTAGTTTGGTTGTTTATTTCCTTTGCTGTGCAGAAGCTTTTTATTTTGATGTAGTCCCAATAGTTTATTTTTGCTTTTGTTTCCCTTGGAGACATACTAGAAAAATGTTGTTAATGGCCAGTGTAGGAGACATTACTCCCTGTACTCTCTTCTAGGAATTTTATAGTTTCAGATCTCGCATTTAGGTCTTTAATCTATTTTGAGTTCATTTTTGTGTATGGTGTAAGAAAGTGGCCCAGTTTCATTCTTTTGCATGTAACTGTCCAGTGTTCTCAACACCATTTGTTGAAGGCACTCTCCTTTTCCAATTATTTATTCTTGCCTCCTTTGTTGTAGATTAATTGACCATATAGTTGTGAATTTATTTCTGGGCTCTCTATTCTGTTCTAATGATCCATGTGTCTATTTTTCTGCAAGTATCATACTGTTTTAAGTACTGTAACTTTGTAGTATATCTTGAAATGGGATTGTGATAACTCTAGTTATATTCTTCATTTTCCAGATTTCTTTGGCTATCTGGAGTCTTTGGTGGTTTCATACAAATTTTATTATTATTCTAGTTTTTATGAAAGATGATATTGATGTTTTGGTATGGGTTGCATTGAATATGTAGATTGTTTTGGGTAATAAGGACATTTTAGTTGTATTTGTTCTCCCAATCTATAAGCATGGATGCCTTTCCATTTGTGTCATCTTCAATTTCTTTCATCAGTGTTTTATAGTTTTCAGAGTACAGGTCTTTCACCTCCTTGGTTAAGTTACTTCCTAGATAAAAAAAAAACATATCTTCTAAAAATTATTTGATTTCAAACGTGCAATTACAAAACTTATCCAAATAAAGCAAATGTATGGGGCGCCTGGGTGGCTGAGTCAGTTAAGTGCCCGACTTTGGCTCATGTCATGATCTTGAGGTTTGTGAGTTCGAGCTCCGCGTTGGGCTCTGTGCTGACAGCTCAGAGCCTGGAACCTGCTTCGGATTCTGTGTCTCCCCCTCCATCTGCCCCTCACCCACTTGTGCTCTATCTATCTCTATCAAAAATAAATAAACATAAAAAAATTTAAAAAACAAAAAACAAATGTAGTATTAATACTAGGATGTCTAGTATGAAAGAGTGTGTCATTATCCATCCAAAATAGTGAACCATGGTAACTCACGCTCCAAAGATATTTTACATTTTCAAAGGAAATGCAGCAAAATTTGGTATCTTTGTCATACTGTGTGGACTACTAGCTTGGAAGAGTTATTTGCTTCAGCATTAAATCAGGTTACATTACTTTAATGACATCATATCCTTAACAATTTAGATTTTTCATTGTAGTGCCAATAAAAATAAAATGTCAAAAGTCTTTGTGGAACCCTTAATAAGGTCAATAATGTCTGATTTGGTTTCAAGATTTGAGAAGTTATGCGGGGCCTCAGGCATAATATGTCATCAGAAATTGTGTTTTTCAAAAGTGAAATGAAATGGGGCGCCTGGGTGGCTTAGTCACTTAAGTTGTTCTACTCTTGAGTTCAGCTTGGGTCACGTGATCTCACAGTTGGTGAGTTCGAGCCTCATGTCAAGCTCTGTACTGACAGCAAAGAACCTGCTTGGAATTCGTTCTCCCTCTCTGTCTACCCCTCCCCCACTTCTATGCTTGCTTGCACATGTATGCTCTCTCTCTCAAAAATAAATAAACGTTAAAAATGAAAGTGAAATGATTATTTCCAATTTGTATTTATTAACCTTTTTAAAGTGACTATTAGGTTTTTAGACTAAAAATGTTTATTATGTAGTCTGGACTTTCATACTTTATTAATGATTCTGTTAAGTATTTGTTTTGGCCTGGAGTGAGATGAAAAAAATATTGAAACTCTAAGCATGTTGTGAAACCAGAAAGTTTTAGAAGTTCTTGTATATGAAAAATCTTTATATAATTTTTGCAGATTTTATCAACTTTTAAAAATAAAACATTTAAAAATAAATTTTATTAGCTGAGCTTTTTAAAAAATAAAGATGGTTTTTTCTAGTCTTACTTTACTATGGGTTTTTTTGCTACTAGATACTGAGTTAGAAAATGATTGTTTCATTTCATTTTTGGCCTTAACCTCCCTTTACCCCCAACCCCCTTTATTTAGATTTTATTTTTATAAGCAGTTTTAGGTTCAGAGCAAAATTCATCAGAAAGTACAAAGATCCCATATTATCCTGGGCCCACACTTGCACAACTTCCTTCACGATCAACATCCCAGAGTGTTATATTTGTTACAGTTGATGAACCTGTGTTGACACATCTTTATTACTCAAAGGGCATAGATTACATTGGAGTTCACTCGTGGTGTTGTACCTTATATGCTTTTGACAAATGTATACTGACACGTATGCACCATTATAGCATCATAGAGGTTTTTTTTTTCCCCTCCACTGTTCTAAAAATCCCCTATGCCCTACCTATGAGGAATAAGAGGCACCTATTTTGAATAGGTGCTTCCTTCTTAGCAACCACTAAACACTTTCCTGTCTCTGTAGTTTTTCATTTGCCAGAATGTCATATAGTTGGAAAGAGTATATAGTATTTTCAGACTGGCACATAATAATAGGCATTTCAGTTTCCTCCATGTCTTTACGTGCCTTGATAGCTCCTTTTCTTGCTCTTTCTTTCTTTCTTTCTTTCTTTCTTTCTTTCTCTCTCTCCCTCTCCCTCTCCCCCTCTCCCTCTCCCTCTCCCTCTCCCTCTCCCTCTCCCTCTCCCTCTCCCTCTCCCTCTCCCTCTCCCTCTCCCTCTCCCTCTCCCTCTCCCTCTCCCTCTCCCTCTCCCTCTCCCTCTCCCTCTCCCCCTCTCTCCCTCTCTCCCTCTCTCCCTCTCCCTCTCCGTCCCAGTTCCCGTCTCTGTCTCCGTCTCCTCCTCCTCCTCCTCCTCCTCCTCCTCCTCCTCCTCCTCCTCCTCCTCCTCTTCCTTCTTCTTCTCCCTGGTTCACAAAATAATACTCCATTGTCTGGATATGCCAGAGTTTGTTTATCCATCCACCTAATAAAAGACATCTTGATTGCTTACAAGTATTGGCAGTTAGGAATAAAACTGTTATAAACATTCACATGCAGGTTTATATTTAGATTCAAGTTTTTAACTCCTTTGGTTAAGTACTAAGGGGATTGACTGCTAGATCTTATGGCGTAATTATGCTTAGTTTTATAAGAAACTAGTAAAATGTTTTTCAATATATCTATACCATTTGCATTCCTACAACCAGTATATGGGAGTTCATTGCTACAAATTGTCACCAGGACCTGCTGTTGTCAGTATTTTGGATTTGGCCATTCTAATAGGGGTATAGTGGTATCCCATTGTTTTAATTTGTATTTCCCTAATGATAACATGAAGTCAAATGTCTTTTCATGTGTTTATTTGATATCTGTATATCTTCTTTGGTAAAGTACCTTTTGTCCCCCAGGTTATTTGCACATTTTAAAATCAGTTTTGTCTTTTTATTACTGAGTTTTAAGGGTTATTTGTATAATTTGGATACTAGTTGTTAATCAAATACTGTCTTTTGCACATAAATTCTCCCAGTCTGTGTCTTGCCTTCTCGTTCTCTTGACATTGCTTTTTGTAGAACAAAAGTTTTTAATTTTAATGAAGTCCAACTTACCAGTTACTTACTTCATGCAATTAGTGTTGCATCTCAAAAGTTATTCTTATATGCAAGGTCACTTAGATTTTCTCCTGTCTTATCTTCTAGGGATTTTATAGTTTTGAATTTCACAGTTAGGTCTGTGGTTCAATTTTATGAAAGGTGTAAGGTCTATGTCTCTATACATTATTTTGCCTGTAGAGATCTATTTGTTCAGCACCATTTGTTGAAAAGAGTATCTTTTCTCCATTGTTGCCTTTGTTCCTTTCCCAAAAATCATTTGATACACTATGTGCAGTTCATCCTTGGATCTCTGTTTTTTTCCATTGATCTTTGTCTATTCTTTCACAAATACCACATTATCTTGAGTGCTAGGAGTCTCTAGAAAGTCTTAAATTCAGTCCTTTGAGTTGGTTCTTCTTCTGTAGTATGTGCTGTCTCTTCCAGTTTTGTTTTTTTTTTTTTTTTTTTTTTTTTTTTTGCCTCTCCATATAAACTTTAGAATCAATTTGTAGATATCCACAATAACTTGATAGCTTTTGACTGGGATTTTGTTGATTCTAAAGATGAAGCTGGGAAGAACTGAAATCCTGATGATACTGAGTCCTCCTTTTCATGAAAATTGGATCTCTTCCTATTTATTTAGTTCTTCCTTGATACCTTTTATCAGAGTTTTATAGTTTGTGTCATTTAGATCACATATATATATGATATATATTTAAATTTATATCTGTATTTTATTTTTTGGATGCTACTAATGTAAATGATATTGTGTTTTTACTTTCTAATTCACTTGATCATTGCTGGTATGTAGAAAAATGATTGACTTATGTGTACCAATCTTGTATCCTGAAATTTTGGTATAATTGCTTATTAGTTCTAGGAATGTTTTTTGTTGAAATTTCAGATTATCTACGTAGACAATCACATTATCTACAAAGATAGTTGTATTTATTCCTTCTCAATGTGTATACCTTCAATTTCCTCTTTTTAGTGCATTATCTAAAACTTTCCATGTAACATTGAGAAAGGAATGATGAGAAGGGATGTAATTGTCTTGTTCTTGGTAACACATGGTTTTTTAAACAAATTATTTGTTATATTTTTTCTGAGTGGTGAATTACATTGATTAGTTTTCAAAGGCTGAGCCTAGAATATACCTGAATGTGAATAAATATATATGTATAATATACATCATACAATATAATTATATATAATTATATGTGTAATAAATGTACATAATATAATTCTATATATGTATAAATTCAGAATCTCCCCAAACAATAGAACATAGAACATATTTAATATGTGGATACTTTATAAGGAGATTCCATTTAGATTTAATCAACTTTCTGCTTTGAGTTTTAAGTTTCACATTTAGATATTTATACATTTGTATTTTGATTAAAAAAAAAGTTACCTCACAAACTCAGTCCACCTTAACATGAACCAAGGCTTAGTCTTCAGTTTAACAAATATGTCATCCAGTCCTAAATGAGATTACATGAATATTGACAGGTTTGTACAAAAGAATTTAGATTTCCATTACCCAAAGATTGAAGAATCAGGTGGCTAGAGACTTAAAGGTTTAGATTTGGGGGCTTGAATTTAGAACATCATGCACTGGCAACCTAGTAGCATTGTGTATGATTTTGCTCAACTGGAAAACAATAAAATTTTGAGATTTTTCCTTCCATTAATTCTCTAGAAAAATTTTAAATGATAAAAAGTACCAATCCTGTTGGTTGGCACTAGAAAACAATACATGTTGTCCATTTTAAAAAAGAGTTACGTTCCTCTTTTTTCATCCTTTTTTCCGTTGTAACTGATGTCTAATTTACAGAAATCTGTGATGTTTAGCTTTCTATTTGATAACCTGCTGTGTTGAAAACTTTAAAATATGTTCTATGCATACCAATGATAATCTGCCTCATTAAGATTTTATTCTGCTTTTCAGTAACCTGGAAATACTATTTTGGGAAAACTCTTAGGGACGCTCACTACTGTTCCTACTTCATTAATTATATAGTATGAATTTGAAATGGGATACAGTAGATTTTGGCTGTATAAAGTAGAATTTAAGTTATTTACAAACATGGTCTCACTAGTTTACAAACAGAACAAAATTACTAAAGTTGGAGGAACACTAAAACCCCATCCTCACTTATGGTGACATTAAATCTGGTATTTTATCCACTATATCTGGCTGTCGCTCTTTTGATGTACTTCAAATGTTTATTTGTTTGGACTTAAAATATACATAACCCCTAATCTCATCCTACTGTTGACAGAGCCTCTGCTAATTTTGGACTCTTGGTTCATTTGGTGTAATTGTCATAAAACTCGCACTGAATAGTCAAGAAAGATGAAGAGTCTATTTCATTAACCACATATTCATGGAGTTTTCACTGCTTTGGCATAAATTACATAAGTAACTTTTTCCCCCAAATGTGAGGTGACCTAGATCTCAATACTTTGTTTAAATTGCAAAATGTGACATATATACAGAAAGCTAGATTATTGTAAAAGGTGGAAGAAATTGTATACATATTGTCAAATGTATCTCAATGAAAATTGAATCAAATTGCTTTCTTACCAGCAGAGAATGGAAGTGCCAATGTCTTAAAAAATTTGCATACTGCTTGACACAAATTTCACTTCTAGGAATTTATCTTGGAGAAATGAGCATAGGTGTGTTCTGTTTTAGGATGTTCTTTGTTTTATATAGAAGCTGTAAAAAATGAATCAGCCTAACTGTCCAAATGTATGGCATTATCAAAATAAGTTGATATATCCATAAAATGTAATATTATGTATGTCATCAAAATAATATTTCCAGAGGTGTTTTAATTCTGACATAGAAGTTATTCATTCAATACCGTTTGAATTAATACAAACTAAATATATTTCCCATTTGTGATTTTATTGTTTCTTTCCTTAAAACATGCTCAATACTATTTGAATAAATTCAGGATCATTAATGCAGAAGCTATGGAAGAGGAAAAATATGAATTTTTTTTGCATGACAATTATAATTTAAAGCCAAACAGTATGATGGTGTAATTGCCTTACTTCAGATTGTTGGCAGACACAGGTCTAGAACCCACTTATATATTTGTGATTTCAGCAAAATAGTATCTCTTTTCAAGTCCAGAATTAAGGAGCACAAGATCCTTTCAACTGTAGCAAAACTATAGACCACCAAAATTAGAGGCTATCTATATGTAAACAATGGTCTAATTCCTCTTGGCAATGAGCTGATGAAAAAGATTTTGTTTAATCCATAATTTGTTTAGTATTCCTGAGCACACTGTTTGTCTTTCCCAATTGAGGGGGAGAAGTTAAGTCCTATTTTGGACATCTTTATTAATCAAGCAAAACTGGAGAACAGATGTGGGATTCTTTAGCTGTTAGAGGAATAGACAGAAGGAGAGCCATAATTTTTAGTCTTGTCACTTTAAATGATGCCCATGAGACATGGCATCAGAGACAGAACCACTGAGATGCAGTATCCAAATGGCAACAGTATATTCTAAAGGAAAAGTAAATAAGTTGTTCTTCTTTGCTGATGTGCATTCATTATGTAATAATGTACATGCATATTGCTGTTGGTTGTTGACTGGAAGCCAAAGGAATCATAGTTGGTTACAAGTTCTTCAGGTTTTCTGTTCACATGGAAGGTGCAGGAGACATAATTTAATTAAAGAAAGCTACCCCCTTATATATTTTTGAACAACTAGCCTTATTCACATATGGACTTAGAGTTTTGAGGGTCAGGACTAACTGCCTTTCACAGCACATTTAAAGTATATGGTATATTGATTCTTCAGTTATCACATTTTGCTTTGTTTTTTAGTAATAATTTTTAACCAATTGCCTTATAAGAATAATTGTTGTTAATATAGCAACCTTAGGGGCACCAGAGTGGTTCAGTTAGTTGAACGTCTGACTCTTGAATTTGGCTAAGGTCATGATCTCACAGTTCTGAGATCATCCCCTGTGTTGGGCTCTGTCCTGACAGTGTGAGGCCTATTTGAGATTCTCTCTTTGTCTCTATCTGCCCTGCCCCCATTTGTACATGATGTCTTTCTCTCTCAAAATAAACAAACATAGAAAAAGAAAAAAAAAAACATAGCGGGAAAACTCTGTTTTTCCCCACTGAGGATATTAGCTGTGGGTCTTTTGTATATGGCTTTTATGATCTTGAGGTAATGTTCCTTCTGTCCCTACTTTCTTGAGGGCTTTTAACAAGAGATGATGCTATATTTTGTCAGATGCTTCCTCTGCATCTGTTGAGAGGATCATGTGGTTCTTAATCCTTTCTTTTATTCATGTGATGTATTACATTAATTGATTTGTAGATATTGAACCAGCCCTGCAATCTCAGGAATAAATCCCACTTGATTGTGGCAAATCATTTTTTTAATGTATTGCTGAATCCAGTTTGCTAGTATCTTGTTGAGAATTTTTTCATCTATGTCCATCAGGGAGATTTGTCTATAGTTCCTTTTTAGTGGGGTCTTTGGTTTTGGAATCCCCCTTAGATCAGGAACATGGCAAGGATGTCCACTCTCATTGCTATTATTCAACATGGTGTTGGAAGTCCTAGACTCAGCAGTCAGATAACAAAAAGAAATAAAAGGCATCCACATCTGCAAGGAAGAAGTCAAACTTGCGCTCTTTGCAGATGACATGATACTCTATGTAGAAAACCCAAAAGACTCCACCAAAAAACTGCTAGAACTGATATGTGAATTGAGCAAAGTCGCGGGATATAAAATCAATGTACAGAAATAGTTTGCATTTTTATACACCAATGATGAAGTAGCAGAAAGAGAAATCAATGAATCAATCCCATTTACAATTATACCAAAAGCCGTAAAATATGTAGGAATAAATGTTACCAAAGAGGTGAAAAACCTTTACACTGAAAACTATAGAGAGCTTATGAAAGAAATTGAAGAAGACACACAAAAAAAGGAAAAATATTCCCTGGTCATGGATTAGGCACTCTTCACAGAGCTAGAACAAACAATCCCAAAATTTGTATGGAACCAGAAAAGACACCAGATAGCCAAACTACTTTTGAAAAAGAAAATCACAGCTGGAGGCCTCACAATCTGGACTTCAAGCTGTATTACAAAGCTGTAAGCATCAAGACAGTATGGTACTGTCACAGAAACAGACACTCAGATCAATGGAACAGAATAGAGAACCCAGAAATGGACCCATAAGTGTATGGCCAACTAATATTTGACAAACCAGGGAAGAATATCCAGTGGAAAAAGGCTCTTCAACAAATGGTGTTGGGAAAACTGGACAGCAACATGCAGAAGAATGAACCTGGACCACTTTCTTACAGCACACACAAAAATAAATTCAAAATGGATGAAAGACTTAAATGTAAGACAGGAAGTCATCAAAATCCGGCAGAAGGAAAACAGGCAACAACCTCTTTGACCTTGGCCGCAGCAACTCCTTACCTGACATGTCTCCAGAGGCAAGGGAAATAAAAGCAAAAATGAACTCTTGGGACCTCATCAAGATAAAAAATTTCTGCACAGTGAGGGAAACAATCAGCAAAAGTAATAGGTAACAGAATGAATGGGAGAAGATATTTGGAAATGACACATCGGATAATGGGTTAGTATCCAAAATGTATATAAAGAACTTAAACTCAACACCCCAAACACAAATAATCCAGTGAAGAAATGGGCAAAAGATATGAATAGATGCTATTTCAAAGAAGACATCCAAATGGCTAACAGACACCTGAAAAGATCACTCCTCACCAGGGAAATACAAATCAAAATCACAATGAAATACCACCTCACACCTGTCAGAATGGTTAACATTAATACCTCTGGAAACAACAGATGTTGGTAAGCATGGAGAGAAAGGGGACTGTTACACTGTTGGTGGGAATGCAAACTGGTGTAGCCACTCTGGAAAACAGTATACAAAAATGCTGACTTGAAGGGGCACATGTACCCCAATATTTATAGCAGCACTATCAACAGTAGTCAATGTATAGAAAGATCCCAAATGCCCATTGACTGATGAATGAATAAAGAAGATATGGTGTATTTTTACAATGGAATATTACTCCAAAAGAATGAAATCTTGCCATTTGCAGCAAACTGGATGGAACTAGAGTGTATTAATTTAAGCAAATACGTCAATCAGAGACAAATATCTTAAGATTCACTCATATGTGGAATTTAAGAAACAAAAGAGATGTACATAGAGGAAGGGAAAAAAATAAGATAAAAACAGGGAAACAAACTATAAGAGACTAGTAACTACAGAGAACAAGCTGAAGGTTGCTGGTGGGGTGTTGGGTGGGGGGATGAGCTAGAAGGGTGATAATCTCATTTTTATTAAATGTAAGTTCTTGCCCCTGGTAGTTAAGTATATCACGTCCATATCCTAAACCAACATATAATGAGCACTCATGAATTAGCAATATATTAAGTGATATTTTATTTGGAAGTATGTATTAAAGTTTTAAATGATATGTTTATGCTTTTGTAATTCTAAGTCAGGACAGTAATTCAAAGTCAAAATATTCTTTTTAATTCTCGTTATATTTCTAGAGTCTATTTAGCTGTATTATAAAATTGTTTGCTTTGACTGAATTTTTTTTCCAAAACTATTAGTGCAAATCTGAAATAGTTATCATAACATAAAAGTTCTGTGTGGCTCACACAGTGCTAGAGTCCTGGGATTTTATGAGAATAAGACATTTTTCCTATTCACTTAGGTTTTTGATCTAGTCAAAACTAGACTGCCAAAAAAAAAAAAAAGAGACTCCCAGGGAATTTTGAGGGGATTTTGATTTTATAATAGTTTTTCTAAATAGAATTCCACGTATATCAAATTTGAACAGAAGGGTTAATGATCTATTGATGGCCTCTCAATGTCCATATGAAATATCCCAAAGATTTTACTCTCTCTCTACAATAGTAATCGTGTTATTGGATTAACATTAGTAGGAAGTATTCTTTACTCTTTGGGGAGAAATGAAAATAAAAAATTATATGTAAGCCATAGTCAAATCTAATAGGATTTTTAACTTGAGTTTAGCAACAGAAACAGCAGCAAATGCACTAGGTCTTTTCCATGTAGTGGGTATCATTTGCCTTAAAACTTTTGGCCAATATGTTACCGGAAATATATTTCAAAAACATATTATGCAAATATACCTATGTTATATAATAAAATATATGATAGAAAAAGTGAAAAATAACAGAAGAAAAAATGTAATTATCTCTTAATTCCCTATGTAAACAGACACTAATTAATAGATGGATAACTTAAATAATTACCTTATAATTGCTTATTTTAATATACTGTATGTATCAATGTGAATGTCTTATTTTTTACTATATAGTATAATATTCTTTAACCACGTTACAGTGATGATTTATATATCAGTAAAGACAAAGCAAAACTATTTCAAGAGTTTCGTGCATGATCAAGTATTTTTGTGAGCTTTACTGTTAACATTACCATTTTCTCATAGTTGAAACTAAAGCACAGAGTAATAATTTTAGGTCTATTTAAAAATACAGAGTATTTCTAAAATGTGTGTAGAAGGTTAGGGTTAGCAGGAATGTGTTTGTGGGATACCTTTGGAACATACTTAGGTTTATTTCACTGAAAAGGATAGTTTTTTTGTGTGTGACATACAATATTTTCTTGGGGTGGAGAATTATAGAACACCTTGAAAAGAAGGCAGTGCTTGCTAGGGTACGTGGCTGGCTCAGTTGGTAGAGTATGTGACTGTTGATCTCACATACTGTTGATCTCAGTTGTAGAGTATGTGAGTCATGAGTTTGAGCCACACATTGGGTGTAGAGACCACTTAATAAATAAAGATTTTTTTTTCTTACAGATGTAGTTCTTTTGAAGAACAGAAACTAAATTTAAAAGCCAGTTAGGAATGTTGATCATAGAGAGAATTGCCGTAATCAAGTCAAGACACCACCATAGAAAAATAAAAGATGGGCCGGTGCTCAAAATTACTGCTCTTGGTTATAAGGCAGATTTTTTTCCCCGCAGCAACTCTACATAGAATAAAGCAAGCCAGAGGAGCAGAAATTTTCGTTTACTATGCTTTATATGTGCTCATAGTAACAGTACTGATAGCTAACCTTTGACTATTTTATATGATACTGCCCACATCTGCATGAATTAGCTCATTGTAGCCTGATAAGACCCTATGAAATAACAAATAGTATTTTTGTTTGCATAATAATATGTGTATGTATGTGTGCATGTGTATGCATACGTAACAATAGAAGTAATCTCTCTCATTTCCAAGCTAGTGCTCACATTATTTCAACTTTATACCCTTCACAACTTTGTAGCTATACTGTTACTTGCTTATCCTTTCTTGAATTTACCTCTTATGTTCATGTATTAGCACATTTAGTTGCTGGATTATTGCCACTAGCTCTTTGTTTTCCTTTCTCTCTATCCCGCTCTTCCTGCCCCCCCCCCCCATTGTTTTTTTGTTACTTTAATTGTAAATAGGTAAGATAGTGTACAAAAATAAAAATAAAAAATTGAAGGAATATGCAATGAAAAGTAAATCTTCACCTCACACCTACCTTTCACCTGCATTTACCATTTTCAGGATCTCTCATAGTTGCCAGTTCTTCAAAAGCTAATGTATTTTCATTAAGTGGAGCAAAAGAAATTGGCTGAGAGTTTATTGCAGTCTTTGACAAGAATGTGAAGCACATCTAAGCCCAGAGAGGAAGTGAAAGACTCACTATTTGAACCGGGGTCCTTCTGAATTTTTACACCATTAATGCTACATGACCCTCAACCTGATTTCTATTACAAACTTCTGAAAAACCTGTGAAAAGAAGAAAAGCCTCAATAAAAGAACATATTCAAAATGTACATCATTATTCTAAAATAGTTTGTTTTATTAATCATTCAAATTCTAGTGTGTGGGGATCAAGTTATTAGTATAAATGATACTCTATTTAAAATTTGGAGGCACAGGAGCACACACTCTGTACCTTCTCCTCTGTTGTAGAAAACTGTGATGTGCTTTAATCTTGTCAAAACATATTTTATTTACCAGTAAGTTAAGTACATTTATGTTTCTCTTTTATGAGACTGAAGTCATGACCTATGTCTCTCTTTTAAACAGTAAATCCCAAAATGTTGAAAATTAGAAAAAGAATTTACCAAAAAAAAAAAAAAGGTGGAGGAGAGAGGGAGAAAATAAATTCCCAGAATTCTTCTACTCAGAGAAAACCACTCTTGTTTTTTTGACATTTTGTGTTATTTATATGCATATATTTTACATATTGATATGAATGTCTGGCATATTTATAGATACATTTATTACAGCATCATGCTATTTTTACTTTTTATTTTTTTTATTTTTATTTAAAACAAATTTTTAATGTTTATTTTGAGAGACAGAGTGGGAGCAGAGGAGGGGCAGAGAGACAGGGAGACACAGGATGTGGAGCAGTTCCGGGCTCCTAGGTGTCAGCACCCAGCCTGATGCAGGCCTTGAACTCAATGGATCATGAGATCATGACCTGAGCCAAAGTCAGACACTTGACCAAGTGAGCCACCCAGGCGCCTTGGACATTATGCTGTTTTTAAAACTTTGTAGTGTATACTTACTCACCTGTCCATTTATTTTAAAGGTCTGTTCCATTCACTAACTATAGATACTCATATTTATTTTAATGACTGCACTAATCTATTGTATGAATTAGATTTAAATATAAGCATTTAAGTGCATAATTTAGTTTGGCCTGGAATTTTCCTTTAATTTATTTTTAAATATTTATTTTGAAAGGTAGAGGAGAGGGAGGCAGGGAAGGAAAGCATGCACAGGGGATTGGCAGAAAGAGAGGGAGAGAGAGAATCCCAAGTAGACTCTGCAATGCCAGTGCAGTTCCCAACACAGGGTTGGATCTCAAAAACCATAAGATCATAACCTGAGCTGAAATCAAGATTTGGACATTTAACTGACTAAGCCATCCAGGTACCCCTGGAATTTTACTTTTAAATGTTGATATTTTCTGTCCTTGTGTTCAAAGATACAATAGCTTCATAAAAGGGACTGAGTAATATTTTGTCTTTATTTCCTTGTCTACATGGCTTAAGGTTTGTTTTTTGTTTTTTTTTTTTTTTTTCTCATTACGGTGTATATAACCCTTTTGGTACTAGGCAAAATGGAGTAAGTTTTAATAGCCTATTTTTCTACTGATTATTAGTAAAATTGCTGGACAAAATACAGCTACTTAAGAATTCTAAAACAGGGGAGCCTAGGTAGCTCAGTCGGTTAAGCATCTGACTTCAGGACAGGTCATGATGTCACAGGTTCATGAGTTTGAGCCCCGCGTCAGGTTCTGTGCTGACAGCTCAGAACCTGGAGCCTATCTCAGATTCTGTGTCTCCCTCTCTCTCTGCCACTCCTCCGCTCACACTCTGTCTCTCTCTCTCAAAAATAAACAAACATTAAAAACACAACAACAAAAGAATTCTGCAACAGGTATATTTGGGGAGAAGGCCAAAATTTGGACAAGGGACATGTACAGAGAAAATTTCCCTCTTCTTATTAGGTATTTGTATCAACACTTTTTTAGAGGTTGAACAGCAGAACCAGGGCCTGTTAGGCAACATGGACATCAATAATTATGAAAGACATGTCCATATTTATTGCCAGAGGGCTAGGGAAATGGGCCCCTGAAAGCTGGAGAATGTGAAGGAAATCTCCATTTTTCTTTCTTTTTATCCCTGTCTCATGCCTCCTACCTATGCCCTGAAGAGAGACCCCAACCCACAGGCAGCAGACAACTGAAACTCCAAAAGAAAACCCATCTTTCTGGCCAGAAACACTGGCAGAAAGGCCCCTGTGGACTGAAGTATGTCAAAAGATTCATCACTTCTCTCTATTTTGTCTCATAGAATTGATACAAGTGTGGGTCTTCTTTGTCAAGTTAGAAATGTAGCAGCAGTACCTAGTATGAGAAATCCTAGACAATTCAATAAAATAATAATGAAATAATAGAGATTGAAAAGTAAAAATTAAAACTGTCAATGTACAGAAGACATGACGTTTTACATAGGATATCTTAAGGAATCTATGGAAAAAAATTATCAATAGTAAGGTTATCAAGTTTTATTTCTTTATGCTAGCACAGAACACGTGAAAAAAATTATCTGTAAAGTAATATTTATGATAGTACCAAAGATATATGAAATATATTTGAATCTAATAAAGCATATGCATGATTCTATGCTCAAAAGTATAAAACAGTGAAGCTTAGAGAACTTTTTATCAGGGAAATGATCACACTTCCTGAAAAGTCTCTGCTAAATATAGAAAATAGAATTGATAGTTTTCGTTGTTGTTTTTCTTTTCTTTTTTTTTTTTTTTTTTAATCTGTGGCAGTAATTCAGCATCAGTGCAGATGCTTCAGACCTCCTAATTTCATTCTCCTTCATATTAGCATATATGAACATCTTGACACTTAATGCCTGTGCCTGAAAATACTGACCTTTCAATCCTGTTGTGGTTCCTAAAACTGTATTGCTGTGACTCTGTTTCTGTCTGATCTTGCTTTCAGTCATTACTACCTCGGCTGTGTAGCTTTGCTGGCCCATTGGCCAGCCTATTCCTATCTCCTAAGGTATTCCATACTTCTTTGTACCTTGAATTATAAATTGTTTAGCACTGATCAACTCTTTAGAAAATTTAGACCCTTTAGAAAATTTACATCTATTTTGTTTAATTCTTCCAGAAAATATTTTGTACATTGACACACCCTTTTTTGTTTCGTGTGATTACCTCTGGGTTTCCATTTTATTTCCTTACATCTTTGTTCATATTGTTCAAGAGAAACTGCATGAGACATTTGTTAAAGATGGCAAGGAAGACATGGTTCTAGACTAGTGCCGTTGAGAGAGATTGAACTCAATTTTGCTAAAGCTAAAAACAAGATTTTTAAAACTTGGAGGAGCTAGTGGAAAAGTACAGGAGGATATTAAGGAGAAGGTTGGTCACTATGTTGAGGCAAATATGTTTGCCCATTGATGCTTATTGAAGTTAGACTTCTGTCCTTCCATAGAGAATGGGAGATAGGAATGGCTTATTTCTTGATAATTACATTTCGAAGGTGGTGGCTACTGTGTCCTAGAGACTTTCCTGGATTGTAGAAGATTTACATCTCAAGGGGGCAGAGAAACAGCTTACAATTTTAAGTTTTCTAAAGCAAAGTTCTAAGAAAAGGGAGGTCGGAGGATATAATCAGGAAGATACCTGTCTGAAGTTTAGTAAAGTTGGGGGGAACATTAAGACCATTTTGGTAAATATCAAAGCTAAATGAATACACATAAATAATAAAATAGTATTTCATGCACTATGGTTAAGTGTGCAGATGATGCATATTTTAAAATCTTTGTCATATAGCTTTCTTCTTTTGTCTAATCTTAACTTTGACCAAAAATGGAATCAATAAAAAATAGTGTCCTTTGTAAGAAATATATCTTTATCTTTCAATTAATCTGTTAGAATATGGTTTGATTTTTACACAAAATATTTCAATTAAATAATCACAAATGCCTTCAGTTTGTGATATTTTGGGAGTTTAGTCCTCTTTCTCTTCTTTGATAAAGTGCCATATATTCTTCTTAAGAGTTCGTCTCTAAATCCTTCAGTGAAATAATCAAAGTTATGAAGAGCTTTGCACCTAAAATCCTATTTCCTGTGTCCTGTCAAAGATCTTTAATCTCTTTTTATGCATGTAGTCTTGGGCACATACATTGGTGAGGAATGGCTGCCTTATATGGTAATTCTGTGTCTAACATTTAAGGAACTGTCCAATTTATTTCCAGAGTGAGTTCACCATTTTATTTTCCATTCTGACCAGTCAAGTGTACTGATTCCAATTTCTCCCCATTCTCACCAACGTTTGTTCATGTTTGTGGTTTTTTTTATTAGAGATACCAGGTGGGTGTGGTGTGTTACCACGTTTTGATTTTCAGTGACCTAATGGCTAATAATGTTGGTCATCTTTTTCTGTGCTTCTTGGCCATTTGTATATAGTCTTTGAAGAAAGGTCTCTTTCTAATACTTGCTCGTTGTTTAATTTAGGTAATTGTTTTATTTTTGAGTTGTGAAAGTTCTTTATTCTGGATACTAGATCTTATCACATATGTAATTTTTCAAATATTTTCTCCATTATGTGTTTTTTTTTTTTTTTCATTTTCTTGCTAGTGGTACTTAAGAACAAAAGTTTTAATTTTGATCAAGTACAAATTACCCATTTATTATTTTCGGTGGCTTGCCCTTCTGGTGTCATATCTAAGAATTCACATCTAATCTGAATTCATCAAGATTTACATCTATGTCTTATGCCAAAATATTTATAATTTTATTTATTTCTTTTAGGTCTTTGTTCAACATAGGTAGTTTTTTGTATGTGTGAATTAACTACCCAATTTTATTCTTTTCCCTGTGGGTATCCAGTTATTCCAGATCATTTGTTGAAATAACCATTAATTTCTCATTGAATGGTCTTGGCACCTTTGTCAAACAGGATGTAACCATGAATATGAGGCTTTATATCTGGACTCTAAATTATATTCCATAGATGTATATGTCTATTGTTAGGACAGTATTGCATTGTATATATTACTGTAACTTTTTTAGTAACTCTTGATATCAAAAAGTCTACATTCTCCATGTTTGTAATTGTTTTAAAAGATTGTTTTAGTTATTCCAGGTTCCTTGTATTAATTTTTCCTATGAATTCTATGATCAATTTATCAATTTTTACCAAAAAAAGTGAGTTAAAATCCTGGTAAGAATTAGTTTTAATGGGTAGATCAATCTGGGGAATATTTCATCTTCGCAGCATTACATCTTGTAATTCATAAATAGGGAATACTTTTTATTTAGCTCTTCTTTAATTTCTTTTTTTTCTTTTAAATTGTTTATTTTGCAGTTTTAAGTGTCCATTTCTTGCATCTCTTCTGTTAAGCTTATTCCTAAATATTTTTATGTTATGCTAAGTGGAATTGTTGTCTTAATTTTATTTTGGGATTCTTCATTGCTGGTGAATAGAAATAAATTTGAATTTTGGTATACTGATCATGTTTCCTTCAACCTTGATGAATTTGTTAATTAGTTCTTGTAGGTTCGTACGCTTGCGTGTGTGTGTGTATGTGTGTTTATGTGTTTTTATGTGTCTGTGTTCGTAAAACTTTTCTAGATGCAAGACACTGTCACCTGCAAATAGAAATATTTTTACTTCTTCCAATTCAGTCTGCATACCTTAGTTTATTTTAGTTGTCTCACTGCCATGGCTAGAGTGTCTAGTACACTATTGAATAAAAGTAGGGATTATGAACATTCTTGTCTTGCTCCTAATCTTTGCAGGAAAGGTTTCAGTCATTCAACTTACAGTATGATTTTACCTGTGAGTTTTTGTAGATGTGTTTGCCATGTTGAGGAATATTTTTCTAGTTTGTTGATTGTTTATCACAAAATTGTTGGATTTTATCAAATTTTTTTTTGCATCTATTTCAGTGAGCGTGTATTTTTGTTCTTTATTCAATCAGTACGATACATTGGACTAGTTGATTTCTCTATGTAGAGCAAGTCTTGTGTTCTTGGGATAAATCCCATTGACCATGGAGTGTAATCCTTTATAGATGTTGCTGGATTCAATCTCCTTATATTTTGTTGAGGATATTAGTATTTGTATTCATAAGGAATATTGATCTGTTACTTTCTTTTTTGTGATATTTTTGGTTTTAGTATGAGGGTAATACCTTATAGAATGAGTTGGAGAGTATTACCTCATTTAAAAAATTTTTGGAATAGTGTGTGAAGCATAGGTGTTAATTCTTATTTAAACCTTGAGTGGATTTCACCAAGAAACCTTCATGCCCTGTGGGAAGTTTTTTTCATTTGTTTGTTTGTTGCTTTTGTCTTTTTTTAAAAAGAGAGCGAGCAGGAGGGGAGGCGGGCGGAGGGAGAGAGGAAGAGAATCTTAAGCAGGCTCCATGTCCAGTGCAAGCCTAACTTGGGGGCTCAATTTCACTACTGCGAGACTGTGACTTGAGTCACCTAGGCACCCCTGATTACTAATTCAAATCCACATGTTTGCAGTGTATTCAGATTTTCCATTTCTTATTGAACCCTTTCAGTAGTATGTGTCTTTGTTGAAATTTGTCCACTTCATCTAGGTTTATCTAATTTACTGGTATATACTGATTCACAGTGTTCTCTCTATATATAGTTACACATTATACGTATAGTTTTCATATATATAATTTATGCAAGGTTGTTAATAATATCTTTCATTTTTAATTTTAGTAATTTGGGTCTTCTCTTTTTTCTTAGTCCCACTAATGATTTGTCAATTTTGTTCTTGTCTTTTTGAGGAAACAATATTGGATTCATTGAATTTCTCTATTGTTTTCCCATTCCCTAATTTATTTCTGATAAAATACTTAAAATTCCTTTTAACCACTGATTTGGCTTTAGTTTACTCTTTTTTTTTTCTTGATTTTATTATGATGGAAGATTAGGTTATTAAATCAAACTCTTTTTTTTAATATAGGGTATTTACAGCTTTAAATTTCTCTGTAAACACTGCTAAGCTGTATTCCATAAGTTTTGATAAATTTCCTTTATATTTTAATTAATCTTAAAGTATTTTTCTTTGTTCTCAGACTAAATAATCTCAATTATTCCGTCTTAATTTCACTGATTCATTTTTCTGCCTGCTCAAATTAAGTCTGTCTAGTGATGTATTTTCATTACAATTATTGTACATTTCAATGCAACAATGTCCACTTGGTCCTTTTGTAAATTTCAGTCTTAACATTTATATTCTCTATCTGGTAATGCATCATTCTCATATTCTCTTTTGCTTCTTTGGCCACATTTAAAATAGCTGACTTAAAATGACTGTCTAGTATGTCCATCATCTAGATTTTCTTGAGTTATATACTACTTTTTTCCCCTGTATATAGGCCATACTTTTTGGTTTATAAATTATCAGTCCTTAATTGAAAATCTGGACATTTTAGATATGACATTTTAGGTATAGCAGGCTTTGAAATTAGATTCTCTGACTTTCCCAGTATTTTTGGTTGATGTTTGGTATTGTTATTGGTTATTTGTTTACTGTCTTTTCAGAACTGATTTTTCACAATGTGTATTCTTTGCCACATATGACCAATGAAGTCTCTGCTCACTTAGTTTGACAGAGATTTCTTTAGAAGTATTGAACCATTGTATCTTCTGGTCTTTGGGAAGGGTTCTGTTTGCATGTTGGGACATGCTTTTAATATGAAGCTCTGGAGATCACACCATAACTCCACCTTAGACTTTATTTCCTGCTTGCACAGAGCTCAGAGTGGCTGTTCTCATCCCAGTTGTGACTGGTTTTCATGGTTACCCAGAGGTTGGGAGGGGGACAGAGAAGAGGGCTGGGTAAAAGAAACAAAGCTTACTGTTCTAAGATTTAGTCGTGTTGATTTGGTGTGTGTGTGTGTGTGTGTGTGTGTGTGTGTGTGTGTGTGTGTTTTAATAATCCTTGGATTACTTCAAACCTTTAGTTAACTTCCTGAATTCTGGAAAAGTTGATAATGATCTTTTTGTCCTTATTCTCACTGCTTGAATGAAAAACAAGAATTTTGGAGTTTCTTACAGCACCATTTTCATTGATGTCAGTATTTCCTTTATCTTCAGTGGATTTATCAGGTTTATTTTTCTGTTTATTTCTCTTTTTAAAAAAATTGTATGATGGCAATTCCAAGAATTACATTCTGGTTGATTGTGAGGATGCATTGAGAACACACTTGGAAGTTTGCTTTTATTGCTATTAGACAGTAAATGTAACTTTAAATCTTCATTTTGAAGATTTATTTTTTTAATGGTTTTTTTTTTTTTTTTTTTTTTTTTTTTTTTTGAGGAGAGAGACACTGTGAGCAGGGGAGAAGCCGAGAGAGAGGGAGACATAGAATCCGAAGCAGGCTCCAGGCTCGGAGCTGACAGCTCAGATATAGGGCTTGAACTTACAAACTGTGAGATCATGAACAGAGCCAAAATCAGACACTTAGCTGACTGTGCCACCCAGACACCCCTGAAGATTTGTTTTTTACTTTATTGTTATTTATTTATTTATTTATTTTTTTAGTGACAGTGTAGGGCTTTACTGTTGCTAATATATTCTATCATTTTACCTCCAAGTCTATATAGATGTTTCTATAATAATGAAAATAATGTTCTACCCCAGGTCTTCATCTTTGTCCTGAGATTTCATTTGTAAAAATAGACCTAAATGGTTTGTGATCTTAGATAGCCATGACATAAGCTGCCTGATTATAATGCATGCAAACTTCTCAGTAGTGGCATATAAATAATTGATGGAAAAACAAAGACTCCTTCAAATGGAAGTTTTAAGTTTCCCTTCAAATGTCTTGCACATCACTATTCACAGATAATTACTGTTCTTTCCAGAAACCATGCACATGTTCTTCAAGTAACCGTGCTGTTGGTGAATATCAAGTACTTAGTATGATGGGCAAAGGTTTATACCCAGATTGGTTATGCCTCATGTCTCATTCTCTGGTATATTTAACTGATCTAGGCTTTGAGGTATTCTGTTAGAAAATAGATTCCCCGAAGAAAAGAATTCCCAGCAGAAAATTGTGGTTTAGCCACTAAAAAGAAAGAGACGATTGTTAAGGAAAATATTAGTCTGAACTTTTTTTTTTTCCTTTCTCTACTGCTCTGGAGTAGAAGCAAGTTTTAAAGCTGATATTTATAGCTTTAACTCTGGGGCATACTAACCTGGTATTAACTTCCTCTCTCATTAAGTCTTAAAACATTTGGCTCTACTATTTGGTTTTAATTGCAGAAGGAACTATGCGTTATGACAACAGGACCTGAATGTTTTTGTATGAGTGTGCGTATGCGCATGTCTTACATAGATCTCCCCATTTAATGTTTTTTTTTAACAAAAAAACACACCATTTCCCACAGTGAATAAGCCAAATATGATTTGTGGCCCTGAAAATATAGAGGTCCATATAGTTAATGCAGTTTTGCTATCATCAAGAAAGAGACCACCATTCGATACTTGAAATGAAAACCTGAATTCATTTTGCTTCTAATGCAAAAAGAGTAATTTTCCTGGAACATCAAACTAAAAGTCTTATATAGGATTAGGGATATCAGGAGTGCAGGGGTTACAGAACTTTAGAAATAAGTTCTGAGTGTGTGTATGATTTATTGACCTTCAACAGCAGAATTAATTACTACATTGTGGATATCAGTGGCTGACTTTGAATCAAATGGGGCTATGACCAATTGACTCGCTTTCAAAAGCTTGTATTCTGATGAGAAGTTGACATACTGATCAGTTCTGATGAGTTTGTAGTCATTTCTGGTGGTCATACATTTCTGTGATCAAATAACAATCTTATTTTCCTTTCTTGAATTTGAAGTATAAACACTATAGAGAGTTTGGAGGTTAGAAGCAGTTTAGACTCTTAGAGTCAGCTCATAGAACCAGAAAATGGCCTGATGTTTTGATTTGCCTTTTGTAGATTAGGTAATTGAGGTGTAGCCAATTTAAAAGATTTTAAATTTATTAACTGGAAGAAATCTTTAAGAAGTATCTCATTATTATAAGCTAATTACTGTGGACATAATATGGACAATTTCTCACCTTGTTCTAATAAGTTCTGTGTTTCACTTAAGAAACCACAGTGAAAACAGGCTAAGTCCAATATTGAGAGCAGATTTTCTGCTCAAAAATGTCTTCATTTACTACTTACTAGCCTACCTCAAACTTTTATAAGTACCCTCGGAAGATTAATGTCTAGTGAATTATAATTATTTCCCATTTAAGTTTATGAATTATTATATTGGCTTAACAAGTCAAAACCAGAAAGAAAAAAACAGGAGAATGAGGGGTTTGAGCATTTTTTCTGCCATAGTATCTCTTTATAAGTATCTAAAGAAAAATATGTAACTAAAAGAAAAAATATATATAGAAAAAGCTAGAGTCAGATTTCTGGATGTTCTTAAAGCTGCAATATTATATTGTTTTATCCAATAAAAGTAGTTATCACTAATGTAAGCAGGTATCAAATTAAAAATCATTGTATATTACAGGAATTTGTTTTCACAAATATTTGGGTTTTTTTAATTTATAGTTTATTGTTTCACATAAATTATGGGTGGATTAGTGTTTGAGATTGCAGACAATAACCAAAACTTTATTTAAACTCCAATATATTTGAAATAGTATCACAATAGCATTATTTCATTTATTTCTAACCACTATTTCAAAATGGTTTCTGTTTGCAACTGCATTTTGAATTACATATCAAGCAGTCAGAAGCATTTCACAATACTTAGAATTTAATAACAAGGAAAGCAGTCCACATAAAAATTTGTGTGATACAGTTAAAGCAGTACTTGGAAAAATGCGAAACCTTAAATACAGTTGTCAGAAAACAAGAATGAGTGAAAACATAGGAACTCCCACAACCACATGTAGTTGACTGGAGCATGAATAATGTATACTCTTTTTTTTTTTTTTTTTTTTTGTAATGACTAAAGAGAGTGGGAAGGACCTCCAATAAGCTAACAGACTAGTAACAGGAAAGTCCACATTTTATTTTCATTTTTTCTATCCCCATGGACTTCAGTATTTAATAAAAGTCACCTAAAGAGGTGATTGAAATGTAGATTTCTCAGCTGTAATCTCAGGAGATACTGAATCTGCTGCTTTAGGTTTTGTATGTAATGCTTCATTTTAGCAAGCAACCTAGGTGATTTGGATATAAATTTTAAGAAACGATATCTCTACTTATATAACTATGTATTATTGACTCTCATTTCTATGGTGCTTTGAATGGGGGAAATAGAAATTGGGATAGTGCGCAATACTTTTTTCATCACACAGCAACAAACATCTTTTGATTTTGTTCTAAATTGAGTATATTTTAGATAGAAAATGCAATTGTTGAATTTTTTATGTGTGTATTTTCAACTTCCTAGGACTTAGGTGAAGCACGTTTACTAGATCTTTCAGAACTAGTATGCTATTTTGTATTTTCTCTAGACAACCTGATGATGAAAATGTACAAAGATAGTAGCATTTCTACCACCCCCTTTCCAGTAATTGTTACCATAAAGGTTTAACAAAAGACCAACCCTGCCTTTGATATTCTATCTAAATTTTATCCAAATTCGTATCTATTGACTCATCAAGTAATATTTCTCAAGGTAAGAGGTACAGTCATTTTGAATTGTTATCTCAAGGATAATATTAGCGGAAAGAATGAACATCTCTCCATTAAATCAGAATGCACAGTGAGTTTTCCATTTTGAATGTAAAAAGTTTTTCATACATTTGAGGGAAAAAATGAAGTTTTTGGAAATATTTAATTTTATCTCTAAAGCCCGAAGGATAAATAATGGATCTCAATTTTAAAGGCTTTTACTGCTCACAAACAACTAGCATGATCAAGGTGAAAAAATTTATCCTTAAAGTAGCATTATTCTGTAAGTCTAGCTCTCAAGCTAGAAGCATATAATTAAACATTAGACCTAAAATTATTAACAGCTTATTTATCTGGAAACCCCGAGTACTTTTTTTTTAACTTTACTTCTGTAAGAAGTTTGCACCTAATAGTGTAACTAAAATGCTGTTTCAAGGAACATAAAAGATAAGTGTCATCCTTGTGGTCCAGTTTTTGTTTAAAAATTTATTGTACAGTAGACTTTTGGAAGTATTCCATTTGATGGTATAAAATGTTTAGGAGATTATGAATTCTTAGTAATACAAAGTGAAGTTGGAGGCTTTTTGTAGATGTATCTGATGAAATAAATGTACATTAGAACATGAATATGAAAGAAAAGTCTTGGATCACTTTTCTATTTTGAAGAGACAGCTTAAAGGAATGTGAATGACTCCTTAATTCTGCAGTGTATGAACAGATTCACATGGGACCTTATCCTCCCTTATGGTAACTCCTATCCCTGTCCCCAAACTTCAAGTGCCAACCCAAGCTTCTATTTACCAAGCTTAGACTCTACTGTTCTCCAAACACTCTACAATCAAATTCATTTCTTACAAGGACGATAGGAAGATGTGTACAGTTTTGTTTTGCTTTTGTTTTTGTTTTTTTTTTTTAAGATGTGCACGGTTTGGGTGGGATGATGTTGACTCCTAGAAATCATTTTTTTGGAATCTTGGTACAGCATCCTTCAATTATAACCAGAGTTTTTTCTTCAGTAGAACACTCAGATCCCATTAGTGGCAAATGATCTCTTGTGTGGTTATTTCTTCGGTCAAAGATAATTTGACTGTAGTTATTAGACTCAAGCTAATGGTGTTTACTAATCTGTTTGCTGCAAGTGATAAACCAAGGGAAATAATGCTGACAGAAAGATATCAGCACGAATTATGAGCAGCCAATGTACCATACAGCCCACTCTTAGCTGTTTTTCTTTTCTCTTAATAGAAGAAGGGAATGCACTAATACACAAAGCCACAGTTGATCTTTGAACATATTACAGAGCTTTAGTTCACCACACATCATGCACATTATATCGGATAACATTCATTGCTACTTCTTGAGGTGGATTAGTATTTACACATGAATTAACAATTAGAATTGGAGGGAGAGGAATTGAATGTGAGACTAGCTTTCTGAGGAGTGCTTCATAGATAAGCTTTGCTGCACCTTTCTTAGTCATCCAGAAATATTGAACAATAACAAGCACAGCGTCCAAAGCTCTCCTCCTCTCCAATTAAAGTTTTGGCCCTTTTAGATCTGACTCATTAAAAAAAAAAAAAAAAAAGGCTCAAATTGGCCTCATGCATTTCACCTTGGTTGTTCTATCCTATAAAACGTGATAGACGTGCTGTCAACCACAGGGGGAAAATGGGAGTGTGAGAAGTTAAACAGATGTTAGTTGATCTGTAGTTAGATTCTAAAAAAATAAATAAAAATAGAATTTCAGACATTGAATTACTGTAGAAAAAAATAAGCAATAACTCAGCCCACTACCAAACAACTAAAATACTTTCCAGAGTTAAGCTTTGGAATTTAATTATCCTTTCATGTTTGGAGTGGAAGATGCATCTATGATTGTTAGGACTTCAGGTTATATTTGAGACAGTAGAAACTTACATAGTCATACAGCAACTTTAGATTTATTTAGCCTTGTCCTACCCAAAACCTGGTGCCTTGTTCCAGAGCAGCGATCTCAATGAAAAAAAAAAAAAATGCTAGACTAATAGACAAATTTAAAATACAGTTCTGCTAACCAATCAGGTCACCTGGGGTAAATGTCATGTGGGTTTTTAAAAAATTATGCTCAGGTGCCTATTCCCTCATTTTTTTCATGGCAAATTAAGATCAGTATCATGTACCTTACATCTTTACTATCCTGAGATAGCGAATTTATAATTGCTTAGCATCGTGGTTAATACATAGAAGATATGCAAGCATGATAATGTCTTCAATATCCTTCTGTCCTCTGTTCTCTATTCGAATTAAACTTTTCTAAGTAGGTAAAAACTTAGATTTGACTAGATTTGGGGAATCTTTAAGATACTTTTCTGTTCACCTAATAGTGCCACCTTTCCCTCAAATAGTATCTATCTGTAAGTTGCTAACTGGGTTCATAGTCTATATTTATTGTCATTTAAATAATTGATGGAGTGTCCTACAGTTATATTAAAATGAAGTTTTCCAGGACGCCTGGGTTGCTCAGTCGGATAAGCGTCTGACTACAGCGCAGGTCATGATCTCGCGGTTCGTGAATTTGAGTCCCACATTGGACTTTGTGCTGACAGCTTGGAGCCTGGAGCCTGCTTTGGATTCTGTGTCTCCCTCTCTCTCTCTCTGCCCCTCCCCTGCTCATACTTTCTCTGTCTCTCTCAAAAATAAATATTAAAAAAAATAATAAAATGAAGTTTTCCACTCAGCAGTGTAAGGACAATCATGTATTCATAGGGGTTTTTATTTCCCTCCATCTTAAGATAACAAAAAAACCCTCCTTAATCTAGCTACAGGTGGAAGGTAAAAATGATTTAATAATAATTGAAAGAAAGTGTTTATGGAGACTAATGCATAATATGAGGATTAATAAATAGCTTATATATTGATACAAATGTATTTATAATAACACTGGCATGAATACTGTGGAGCTTATGAAAAAGTGATTAATAATTACGTTGACTCAGTGTTGAATATGTTAGTGCAACAATCTCACAGTAAATCATTTGATTCTCACAACCAATTAGCAAGAACAGGCTCTTGCCCCTGATTTAGATCGCCTTCTGTTGACAGAAGGATCTTGCTTTACCTGACTCTAAAGGAAGGGGGCTGTGTTTTATACTGTTAAATTGCCAGAACCTTGCATAGTTGCAGGTATAGACTAGATGGTTGTTTTGTTTTGTTTTGTTTTATGTTGTTGAATGAATGAATAACTGAACGTGCCACTTAATCTCTTGCATCTAACATAGGATCTTGTGTGTCTTAAATGACTTAAATAACTATGCCCTGAAGTTTTAATTATAATGAAAATTTGTCATAGACTCTAAGTCTAAAGTTCTTTCTTGTCTAGCAAGAAAGCAGGACACAGGATTAAACATGAGAGATGGTTAATGCCCAGGAAAGACAAGAGCTCCGAATAAGGGTCCTTTCCCCATTTTTATAAGGATCAGAAGGCTTGCAAACATGGTGATGGACGTGCACAGAGAGACAATGCAACTGTGAACATTAACTCATGGATGTGAGGGAAAGGGGATCTTGAAGGTATTTGGGGTTAGCGGTTTGTGTTAATAGAAAACAAAATCCTCAGGGCAGCCAGGTGGAAGGTAGTTTACAGCGGACATGAGGCACCACCTGTGTTTATCTTAAATAGTGTAGAGGATGAGACATATAGGACAGGTGACCTCAGGGTTCACAAGGCACCTTTGTTAATAATCTCCACTCTGGGCGGCTTCATCTGCAGCATAGCGGTCTACAGCCCTATATACCTGTTTACTTAAAGGAGTGTCCTTCCCTCCTGTGGAAGCAGCTTTCTGCTATAGTACTAAATTGGGGGGCACTTCCATCTTGAATACCTAATCTTGTTTATTTCATATACCTGTGTTGTATATTGGCGCCTTTACCCCGCCCTCTCTGTACTGGGACTTCTGCCCCACTGTCTCTTTACTTAGTTACCTAATCTTGTTTACCCAAACTTGGGTGTGAGCATCCTATGGCTTTGTAATTCTTTATGCCTTGTTAACCCATTGGTGCAAGCCTAGGGAATTTCTAAGCTTACTCCCCACAAAACTTAGTTCCTAATTCAGAACCTCAATTGTACATAGATGTACATGGAAGCCCTATAACAGTACTCATGGAAGAGCCTACTGGTCGAATCCTGGTCCAAACACCTGGTGTTGCACACATGTCCCTCCACCATCTGTGTCACATGGGAGTTCCCAGCAGAACTTCGAGGCTCAGTGGTGAGGAGTGTGCTGCTTTCTGATGCAGAACTTAAGGGTTTCCTCCTATTTAGAATACATCTGTGACTTTTATGTGAATAATTAATCATCATAAATTCTTCACTGGACTTAGGAAAAACCTCGTGTTCTTCTACTAGGAATGTTATGCAGTAATGATGTTTATATTTATGTTTTTTATTTATCATGTATTTTATCATTATGTACCAATAAAAGCTTAAGTGCAGATCATACTGAAATACTTTCCTCTCAATAGCAGGCTTGGCATATTTTACATTTTCAATAATGTGATGTTTAGTAAAAATGTGCCAAAGGACCTAAATTAATTTGAGTAGAATTGATCTGTAGGCAAGACTGATTTAGAAGAACAGCAGGTATTTCTGCCATGCCTCGTTTTCAGTTTGAGAAATCATTACTTAGGGCAAAGACTTATAATAAAAATTAATTTTAAATCATATGCCATAAAATGGAGATTATTTTTCACTTTGCTATTTTTGTGTAATAGCCATCAACTTCTAAATCATCATAAAAAGGGTTGAGGGATGATGAGAATATATGATTTTTAAAAATGTTTCCATGTTACGGAAAATTCACAAGACATGTGGCATATTTACTTACATGTTCCAAAATGTAATATTTTTAATTTATTTTGAGAGAGAGAGAGGCAATGAGTGGAGGAAGGGCAGAGAGAGAGAGGGACAGAGGATCTGAAGCAGGCTCTGTGCTGACAGCACATAGCCCACTACAGGACTCGAACTCAGAAACCATGAGTTCATGACCAGAGCCAAAGTTGGATGCTTAACCTACTGAGCTACCCAGGCATCCCTCAAACTTTAATATTTAACTTCAACTTTTACTGAGTTCTATGTCATCAAAGCTAAGTATGATAAAAATTTGAGGAGACATGAAATAAAGTTTGTCTTTTCAAAATCTCTCTATTGCAAACACATATAAATACATTACAAGAGTACCCGGACAGGGTAATAATAGTGGGAGCTATAGGAAATCTAAATTGTCTGCCCTGGTTATAAGTAATCTTGAAATTTGTTAATAATACCCATTATTCACTAAGATCATTCACAAAGTAATAAAGTGTCCTATCCTCCTTCTTTATTTTTCTCTTTGCTTCATGTGGACTGTCTGCTTTCTCTCAGACATGTATTTTCTCTCATATACATTATTTCCCCATCGTTCTCTCTCCTAACCTCCCTTTTCTGTATGAATTCTATGTTTCTCATCCTTCTTTAGCATTTCATTCTTGCTCTAACTTGTTTAATTTGCAAGAAAATCATTGCTTCTGTAAAATTGTTAGAGTCAAATAAAATGGCAATTGTCACAGTACATGTAAAATGCAATTAAAAACCAACTAAGATGAAGGGACTTGTTCTGTATGAGACTCTCTTCTGCCTTACCCCTCACTTCAGGCTTATTTAGACAGAAAGTAGAGATTACTGCTGTTGACATTTTTCAGGTGAGGAAACTGAAGCACGAGTGCCACATACATGTGACAATGTCAGACCATGCTCTGTGTTGAGTCCTAGGGAATGGGTACCATTCACATTCAATAAATGTACAATAATAGGGTTTTGACTGCTCTTCAGTTCTCCTTCCCATGCAGACATGATCATTAGCCATGGCGTATAAAATAAACTGTCATGGCGCAGTGTGTAAGGTGAGGTTAGCCCACATTCAGATTCTGGTTACAGAACTTACATAGTGTGGCCTCTAGGCAGTGAGAGGTTAAACACCTTGCCCTAGGTTCCTTGTCTGTAAAATGAGAGAATAATAACAGCTACTTCATAGGTTTGTTGAGGATTAAAGGGCTTAATAGGAGTTAAGCACATATAAAATTGTCACACATAAACAGTTTCAGGTAGAGTACTGGTAAATGTTTAACAACTAGCTGGGGGGGGGGAGGGGTTGCGGGGGTTGGGGAGGGCCTTTGACTTGTAGCATTTGCTGGTTTCTGGGCTGTATTTAATTCTATCAGGGCCAGTTTTAGCTCTAGTGTGGCGTCACCAAATTTGGTATTGGAAAGAATTGCACAGTGACATCTGGAACACAGATTTCCACTATACGGATACAGTAGATGTAAATACCCTCAAAAGCATAGATAGTATTAAAATGTAGTAAAAATAATTAGGATATGGTAAATTTTGATATTTCCTTATCTTTCTAGTGTTATTTAATTGTATATTTATGTTAATTTTTTAATGTTTATGCTTAACAACCACTTCACACAATTTCTAATTATATGATGATTGGCTCTTACAAGTCTATAAGTCAATTTCAGTATATCATTGGGTACCGTATGCTTTTATTTTTTTAATGTGTTCGTGTTTTTGTTGTTGTTTTGTTTTGAGAGAGACAGAGCATGAGTGTGGGTAGGGGCAGAGAGAGAGGGAGATACAGAATCCGAGGCAGACTCAGGCTCTGAGCTGTCAGCATAGAGTCCAATAGAGGTCTTGAACCTATGAGCCATGAGATCATGACCTGAACCAAAGTGAAATTCTTAACCAACTGAGCCACCCAGGCTTTAAAAAAAAAAAAATATTAGATAAAAGCAGGTATAGATTCAGAGTTCCTCTCAATAGAATATCCCCTATTACCAGTGGATTAAATTTTCAAATGATATGAAAAAGTGATTTTCATCCTTGGTCTAGGGAGTTATCAGTAACTTGTATAAGCTATTTAATTAATCTTAAGAGAGAAGATGAGAGCATAATAGTAAAAGAAATTTGGCAAATATATATCTAGTTAGTGGAAGACTAACATTTGAACATATTTTCCTTATTTTCAGGGCTGTGATTTTGTTTTTATTTTCCCACCTGACCTCAAGAATTAAGAACAAGGACAGGAATATGTACTTTGGCAGTATATATTTTCCTTTTTTTTCCTTAAATGTTAATTTATTTAGTTTATAGACAGAAAGAGAGAATGCAAGTAGGGGAAGGGCAGAGAGAGAGAGAGAGACAGAGAATCCCAAGCCGTCTTCATGCTGTCAGCAAAGAACTGGACACAGGGCTTGAACTTAAGAACCATAAGATATGACCTGAGCCAAACACATGGGTTGAATGCATAACCAACTGAGCCACCCAGGTGCTCCACAGGATCTGTTTTCTAAAGCACAAAGCTAACTGCTACAATATGACATAATCTCATATGAAATAAGCTCTTATCTTTTAAGATCTGGGAAGCCAAAAAGATCATTTAAATTCTGCAGTGATTTTAAAATAAACATAGTTTAGGTTGACCTACGACTTTTCAGAAAACCTACTAAAATCTTTTGGGAAGTAGTTGAACAGTTAAAGGAGGGGAGAAGCTAATGGTCAAACTATGTTCCCTCCCAAAGTTTAATATGATTTAAAAGAATAGATAACTTTTCTCTTGAGCAGCTTACTGTATTCCCTTCCTTACCTATAATTTTTTAATATTTTTAAAGAAAATTGTCTTAAGGTTAAGATAAATAAGTAAAGTTTATTTAACATTTTTGCCAAATGTCGTTTCTTCCAGTCCTCGTAGGGTCTCAAGGTGAGTTCGCAGAAAGGCTATCTCTGAGGTGAAATTTAGTAGGCGAGATGTTTCTATTGAGGGATAACTTGGGACCAACACCCAGGGAAGGGAAGAAGAAGAGTGAGCTAGAGGGGTCAGAGAGAGAGGTCAGACTACGAGGCACTTGTCATAGCAACTGTGCCCAGACACACAGTAAGCTCCAGAGCTATAATGGCCCTTCAGAATTGTCCCACATGGGCCATGATGTTCAGCCCTTTCTATTCCCACGCTGCTCTTCTATGATATGTATGACTTTGATCAAGGTGGCTGTTTGCAAGGGAGGAAACCCTGAATGGGCCCAGAGCTGACAGAACCTCCAGCAGTAGGACCAGTAGGTCCTTTAGGGAGGGGGGGACCAGGAGGCACATCAGAGTGTCCACCATCCAACATGATAGTCCAGAAGCCCTCTCTGGTTTTGAAGAGCCTTTAACCTGACTGTACCTTTCATGACCCAACCTTGTGCTGTTCTCTGTCTCCTCATTCTCCAAATCTAACATTTCCTCATCTCATTTCTTGAACAGATAACTTAACCTCAAGATGTGTGCCTAATTTGTCTGTGCCTTTTTAATTTCTGAATCATCAGTACAAAATGGTGTTCTGTATTTTCAAATAGTCTCCCTTGGAAGTAGCTTTACTTTTTCTTCATGAAAAGGTATTCCATTATCCATAGAGCAATGACACCTAATGTGCATTTTCATATAAAAGTTTTTATATGTATCAAATCACAAAGTATAGAATTTTTAAGGCTTTTTCATTGACTTTATGATTGTGAAATATGGCCACCATGTCTCATTAAACGTTATCAGTAAAGAACTATTCATATCCAGTACTGAGATGAATAACTAACACAGTTGTTGCCAGGTAAATTTACATTTCTCAGGAGAAAAAAAAAAGCATCCTCTTGTACATTTATGGGGGGTATCATAAGTAGTTTCTAGAACAGTACTAGATTCAATTTAGTACTGAGCAATCTCCTGTGAAATTTATCAAGTGTGTTAGGACTATAAAGTGACATACAACCAAGATTGTGTATGTTCTGATGAATGGACTCGCAGGTAGCCTTATCTTTAGGGGTGATTTTCTATTTTTTTTTTTTTTTTGGTTTATTTATCTTTTGAGAGAGAGAGAAGGGGAGGGACAAAGAGAGAGGGAGAGAGGGAATCTCAAGCAGGCTCTGCATTGACAGCACAGAGCCCAACTTGGGGCTTGAATTTATGAACTATGAAATCATGACCTGAGCTGAAACCAAGTTTCAGATGCTTACCGACTGAACCACCCAGGTTCCCCTCTAGGGGTGGTTTTCTGATTGTTTTTTCAACCGTCAGTCTAAATCAGGGAAGATCACCTCTTGACCCCATTCTTGTTTTTTGGTTTTTTTTTTTAGAAAGAATATTTCTCAAAAAGAGAGGCTCAAGATGCATTTCATATATATTAGTGCAGAATCTTTTGAGAAGGAACAGAGTTGTGTTCTGATGAATGTTTCATTGACGACATTTGCTCATAATACTAGCCAGGGATTAAATGTCACTTTCCCCTGGGAAGTGACCTGGGTATATTTCAATATGCAGCACATCCCAGACCTGAATGTTTTAGGAAGATAATAATGCTCTGTAATGTGCTCACTGCCCTGCCCTCCTTTAACACAGAACAAATTCTTAGAAGGAAGTGAAGAAAAAAAAGCAAAAACAAAAGATTTCTAACAGTTTGTTCAACTCCAGAAGTGGAAGTTTCCACTACATCCATTATTTTCCTGACAAACCTGGGATGTGAACAATTATGAATCATTCATGGTGTTGAAAATGCACCCAACGTGGCCCCTCTTCAAATGGAATGCTATGAAATATAAACTAACTCACTTTCTGATGGAAATGGAATGTCATTTAAATATACTTCTCTTTATGTCATATTTTAAAAATAAGGTTCTTCTGCACCTTAAAATATTTAATATTTTCAAGTCCATATTTGTCTATACGATTTCTTTGCTTAAGGAACACATGTTTATCTTTTAACCGAAGAATCTTCAATGTTCTTAGTAAGGGCTGAAGTTCAGCAAATACACAAGCTGAGTTTTTAAATGATTCCAGCTCCTTTTTTAAAAAATTCTTTAAAAGTTCATCTGTGCTTACAAACTTGTGGTAGGAATTGGAAGCCGTTTTCTTTGGGTTTATTTGCTATGTCTTAAAAGTTTCGAAAGTACTCTGGAACTGCCCCTGGAAATGGAATATTTCATGAAAAAAATAAAACACTGTTAAAAGATTAAAATCTTAAAACTTCCCAAAGTCCAATGTTGCAATTTAATATGAGAAACATGCATCTATATTGCAATACTTTTCTCCTCTCCATACAAACCTAAATTTGTATCTTTGAGAAACCTTGGTGGAGAATAATGTATATTTGCTTAAGTATAGTAAACCTAATACATTTTGCTAGCATTTACATTTAAATGGTCTTGTTCTGATGTGGGTTAAGTTATAATTCAGATGATAAACTTTTGGATTTCTTGTTTTTAGCACACCTAAATTATGTGTTTTTTGTGTGTGTGTCAATACAGTCACATAATGATACATAAGAATTAATGTTTCCATATATAGCAAAAAAAATTATGTGTCCAATCTGATTATACAAGGAAATTATGCTTACTGTGAGAACATTTTTTACTATCAAGTCTATAGCTTATGATTTAGTTCTGAATTTGAAAGACGGCTTCATAGAAATTAGGAAAAAAACATTTTTGTGTATTGCCTTTTTTTTTTTTTTTCCTTTTCACCCTATATAGATGGTGATCAAGTTTCTTTAAAATGTACAAGCCAACTGTGCTGATAGCTCAGAGCCTGGAGCCTGCTTCAGATTCCCTGTCTCCTTCTCTTCCCCCTCCCCTGCTCACGTGTGTGTGTGTGTGTGTGTGTGTGTGTGTGTGTCTGTCCGTCCGTCAAAAATAAACAGTAAAAATTTTTTTTTCAAAGCCAATTTTGGAAAAAGTCAGGATTATTAAAATGAAGAAAAGATTGATTTTTTCGAGGTAAACATACAAAATGCATATGAAGAATAAGAATGATTGGATTATGAATTCTCCCCTTCGGAGAAGAATTGCAAGACTTGTTAAAAGAGAAATGTATATTCCTTTTGTTGTTGTCTATTGGGCATTAGCCACCAATTAACGGTTTGAAAGATTATTTGAGTCGCTGAAATAAATCCATTCAATTTTAGAACTCTGTTTCTATCCCATCTGAGAGATTTTAGAAACACAAATCAAACAACCAGAAATGATATTTTAGAGATACTGAAGAGTTTTGATTTTTTTGAGGAAAGCATAAACAACCCAGAGTTTTCCAGGCTTCTTCATTAACCAGTCTGAAACCCAGAGTCCCATAGTACATATTCAGTGATTAATCCATTGAGCCTTTGTCTTTTTTTTTGTTATTATTTTTTAAATGTTTGTTTATTTTTGAGAAGTGGGGAGGGGCAGAGAGAAGGAGACACAGAATCCGAAACAGGCTTCAGGCTCTGAGCTGTCAACACAGAGCCTCATGTGGGGCTCAAACTTCCCAGCCTTGAGATCATGACATGAGTGGAAGTCAGATGCTTAATCAACTGAGCCACCCAGGTGCCCTTAGGCTTTGTTTATATTAAACACTGTTGCTGGTTATTAAATAGCTTTGTCTTTTACAAAAAGCAGATGTTACTCTATTTTAAGGGGAAAATATACTATCTAAAGATATTAAATAACTTGGAGAACTTCTGGACACATAACAGTCAGACTTGGACGCTATAAAGTCAAATACATATAATGAGCAATGAATTCTGGCAAAGAATTTAATGATGAGGTTTAACTGAAATTATTGTTTCTAGACACATTGGCACAAAATAAACACACTTTTGGATATAGTGATTGTTCCAGTATAACAAAGAAGCATGGTGCTTAATTTATAGAACAAAGTTTGATTAGACACAGATTCCAAGTGCAAGTCCTGTGTATTTTAATACCAGACACGTCTGTGTACTGGATTTCTGAGGCTAGATAGAGGATTTTTCTTAAAATAAAAATAGAAATAAATAGCATTTGACAAATCTCATGAATTCCCAAATAGACTTTTCTAATAATTACTGTAGTAATAGTTGTGAAGCTACTGTTTATTGACTTTTTGCTATGTACCATTTGTTTTGGTTGATTAGTGGGTCATAATTAGTGTTAAAAGGAGAACATCAGAGAGGTGACTTGAGTTTAAACACATATCGTGTCCCATAAAACACACAACAGTTTATTTTAAATAGTTCTGGATTTAGTGCCAAAACAGATCAGGTTTCAAATATTGGCTCTGACACCTATTAGCAGTGAAACTTAGTAAATCTTAGTTACCGTACTGAGTTTCAGTTTTCACAACTAATAATGGAAATGATACCTGCTTTGTAGGAATGTTGTGATTTTATAAAATTTAAGTGCTGAAATGAATTTCACAAGATGTTAGTAATGTTCACCCTTAGTATAATTCAAAAAGATGGACCAGTGATTATTGCAGAAGAAAATGTCTACTCTTACCCCAATCATACTTACCCATTCTCAAGTTATGTTGATGACTTTGTTTCCTGTTTGAGTTATGATGATGACTTTGAGGAAATCTTTCTACCCAGAACCAGGGGAAAGTTCAACATAAATATAAGACATGTGTTGTGTAAACATGTCAACATAGGTTGGTGTGTAGTTAATATTTTAATAAAAAAGGCATGGGGAAACCTATAGGGTCTAAATTACATGGCGTTTTCTGAGTTAGAAAGAGAATAAGTAAGGTAGAAAACTAGTGTACAGATAAATGAAGATAATGTAACTTAAGAGATATACTGACTTGGCCAAAGTCATGCACCGAATACATGGAAGAACTTAAGCTAGAGTTTCAGTCTATATAATGTCAGCCTCCAAACTCCTTACCATTAAATCAGTGAAGAGGTAGGTCTTCAAACTGTGTTAGTCCATGAGCCTAAGGATTTGCTATAGGGCATAAAGTTGGCGCCACAATTAGCAATATATTAAATGTCCATTAGAGTTGTGTATCAGCCATGTCTTAGGTTGGGATCACCCAGAACAGACCGTGGGACAAGGATGTAAATTTAAAGTTTATTTCCATGTTGTTCCCAGGAAGCACCCATAGGGAAACAGAGAAGTCAGGGAAATAAATCCATTAGCATATGTGTTAGCAGGCAGATTACCTCTGTGGACAACTGGGGCTCAGTCCAGCTGGGGAGCCCTGTGAGACAATATGATGCATACCTCAGAGTTCTACCATTACAAGACTGAGGTATATTTACTATAAGTTCAAGGTAAAACTTGGTCTTCTCTTGATAAAAATTAAACAGACATTTCTAAAAACTATACTTTGAAAATTATCACGTAAGTATGATTCGCATAGGGTGCTCATACACTGGACCTATGTTGCCCAATTTAGTCAGTTTACCAGTGTTGGGATCTAGATACCAGGGATCTAGAAACCAGGCTGTCCTGTGAGTTAGCCAATGGTCTTTTGTGCTGAGGTTGGTGCTGAGCTTGGTTCTGGCTTCTAGGCTTTGGTCTGGATCTTGACTTGACCAACTGTTGGCTCTTACTTTTGGCTTTGTCCTATCCTAATACTTGCTGTATATATTCCTGGGGACACTGGGCTCAATTGGAAGGTGTGAACTCACTGGATTAGGGAGGGAGATAGTGACAGACTCTGCATATCCATTATATTCTAAAGCAGGAATATCCTTAAGCTGGACTGCACCCTCAAGGATTATGTGTTACAGCAATTGGTAGAGTGTATATATGTGAGATCTATAAGCCTTTCTTTAATTAATCTTACAATTCCACTCCCTTAATACTAAGTATCTTCACATCTTCTCGGCTATCATATTCCCTAAGAAGTAATAGGCAAAATGTAGGCAATTAATCCTATAGAAAACAGGAGAATTGCTGCATGGCCGGTAAAGAAAATTGTGGAGACAGATTGATTTCAGAACAGTGCTTCTTCCTACAAATTTTTTTTTTTGTACTATTAACCTAACTTTGAATATATAAGCAATTGAGGGAGGGAGTTAATTTAAAGCAGTTTGTCTATGAGACTTCGGAGCTAAGAATACTATGGATCCTGGTACTTGTTAGTTTTAACTTGGAAAAGTTACTTAAGACCTCCTAATTCATTTTTTTTGTATCCGTTAATGTGAGCTAATGGTATCTAACTTGAAAATTTATCTGATTTTTGTCATCCTTTTTTCCACTATCATCACAATCCCTATTATCATATTTTGCCTGAATTATGCAATACATATTTAAGTGATCATCTCACCTCCTGCCTAATGCACATTATATTTGCTAGAGTGACTTTTTTTTTTAAAAATGTGAGATCATATGACTCTCCTCTTTATGACGCTTTATGACTCAGGTAGGTATGTACTTTCCAGCTCAATCAGAATACACCCAAGCTCCTCACCATGACTTACATGGCCCTACCTGTTCTGGTGAAGGGCTGACATTCTGACCTCCTCTCCATCAAAGTCTGTGCCTGCTTAGTTGTCCTAGTTACATTAATTTTCTTTTCCCTGTAGATTTATTGAAATATAATTGACTTATAATATTGTGCAAATTTAAGGTGTACAACATGATTTGACACATGCATACACTGCCAAATGATCAACACAGTTAAGATTGGTGAATATCTCCATCACTGCACATCATTACCTGTGTGTGTGTGTGTGTGTGTGTGTACCTCTAAGTTCCATTCTCTTAGCGACCTTTAAGTATATAATACATACCGTGTTATTAACTATAATAACCAGGCTGTGCATTAGATTCCCAGAAATTAATCATCTTATAACTGGGATTTTTTACTCTTTGACCAACATCTCCCTATTACCCCCACCTCCCAACACGTGGCAACCACTATTCCACTCTTATTTCTGTGAGTTCTGAACATTTAAATAGACATATAAGTGATTCTTAGAGTAATTGCTTTTCTCTGTGTGGCTTATTTCATTTAGCATAATGTCCTTAAAGTCCCTCCTTGTTGTCACAAATGGCAAGATTTCCTTCTTTTATGATTGAATAATATCCCATTGTGTATGTATGTACCACATTTAAAAAATGTCACTCCTACCAGTTCTGCAGGCAGATGCCTTGCCTCTGGAATCACCATTGTTCTGTGTTAGGAAACTATCACTGGGTCTGTAATAAGGTCCACAGTTGACAGGCTTATTATTAAGGGCCCAGGTGGGTGTGGATCCTGGCTGGTCCCTGGGCAGGTGGGACAGCCTCTAGTACCTGGTTCGGTAGGGTGGCGCTGGGACAAGGGCCCACTTCAGGATCTCTGGTTGGGTCCTCAGGCAGCAGGCTTGGTATGTGGATAGGTGTGACTCCTATTAGGTCCCTAGGAGGGCTGGTGCTTAGTCATTTTGTGGCTTCCTTGGTGGACAGGACTAGCCCTGGAATATGGCTGTGAGGCACTGGGACCCATTCCCTGGGCTGTTTCAGGATCTAGAGGCAGAGATGGGTATGCCTCCCACCACGTCTCTTGACAGGCTGGACTGCTCACAGACTGCACAGCTGGGTGTTTATGTGTGTGCGTGCATGTACAGAGCTGGAACCAATCACATATAGGGCTCTTTCACCACGTTCAGTGCCTACCATGTGTCCTACCATGTCCTGTGCTGTCAGGACTGTTCATTGGTTGTGGCTGGGACGGCCTGGAGTGTAGTTACAAAGTCCTCTCAGAATCTACACTTCGGCTGAGTTTGGCAGGCTCACCTCCAGGGCCTGTGGGACCATGGCAGAGAGAGGCTGGAGCTGTTCATGAGCCACTTCAGGATCCGCAGCAGGGACCCAAGTCTGTATGAAGCATGGGTGGGCATGGCTTCTCCGTGGCCCCGTGGTGTCTATTGCTGGTGACAGGACTAAACTCAGATGGGACTAACCTAGCCCTCAGGGGTGGGGAACTATTTCCGGGTCTGTATTTGAGGCCTGGGTACATCAGCCACCTAGGTGGGAGCTTGATTAGCAAAGTGGCTTTCTTCAGTCTTAGACAGCACTGGGATTTCAGTATCTCCTACCTGGATTTTCCAGCAGACTTTTCTCTGTGGATAGGTGTCAGATTATTGTTGAGGGAGGATAGGAGCAGAAGAACTTCCTCTTCAGCCACCTTGCAGATGTGTCTTAACTCATGTTTCTGTCCTGATTGTTCCTTTACCAGGCCAAATACCCACCCATCCCCGGACCTTTACTGTTTTCTCACTTTTTCTTCTTCTGAAACACTCTTTCCCATCTATCTGTTAGGAACATGCCCTCAGTTCATTTACGTCCCTGCTCAAATGTCACCTTATGCTTTCCATGCTTTTACTCTGCTTTATTTTGCTTGATATAATATACTTGTTCTGTATTATTTTGTTGTATTTCTCCCTATACAAATTTTTGAAATCTGTAAGAATGTGGAATTTGTGTCTTCTTTTCTGCTACATTCTGCACATTAAGTAGGGTTTTCAGTGTGAGAATTAAGCAAAACATACATTTAAAAGTATTACCAAGGTTCCCATTGGTCAATTTAAATTATATCTTCTTTTGTTTGTTTGTTTTTGTTTTTGTTGAAGGCAGGGGTCAGCCCTATAAGCTCTTGGGCAAATCTGGCTTCCAATCTGTTTTTGTAAATAAAGTTAGTTTAACACAACTACACCTATTTGTCTTTGTATTTTCTACAATGTATTGCATTGTGTTATATTGTATTTCTGTTACCTGGCACAGTTGAATTATTGTGACAGAGGCAATTTAGCCTGCAAAGAATAAGGTATTTATCATCTGCCCTTTACGGGGGGGGGGGTGGGGGGGGGGTGGGAAGGCTTTTAATCCAGAAGAAGTTACATACCTGAATGGGCTGAATGAATGAAAATAGTAAGAATGAATGAATGAATGAGTAAATCTCAGGCCTCCATGGGTAATGATAACAGCCATCAGTATGAATTTCCATTTGACTTTCTCGGTATTGAGATTAAATGAAGGAACTTGCGCATTTTAACAAAATGTGAAATGTTACCCTTGTACATTTAAAAATAAGATGCTTGGACTAGTTGAACTCAGGCACAGAGACTGAGGATTCTCCAAAGGTTGCAGAGCAAGTCAGGTGCAGAATGGAGTCAGAGTCCAAGGTCTCTCTATATTTAGCCCCTGTCTTTCTTCAGTGTATGTCTGGGTATCTCTCTCTCACACACACACACACACACACACACACACACACACACACACACACACACACACAATAAGCCAGTTCAGCACTTGGCTTAAAAGTTGATTAAAGCCTGCATTGCTATTATTGTCAAATTGTTGTTGGCAATTCTCTTCTCAATTAGTAAAATGGATATTTTACAGAGAAGCTTAATTTTTAAATGCTTTCTTTGATGAGGTATACGTGCTTTCATGGCTGAGTTCTAGTAAATGAGGGTGATATTTTGTGTCTTCTTGAAATGTTACACATTTTGGAAAGAATTATCATTCCTCTCTTTGGGTGAAATTATGTTTGAGCAATTTTTGCTATTTCTAGGCATAAGAATACAGATTCCCATCTAACCAAGTGGGGGAAAAAACAGCATCACTATATAAAAGAAATAGGTTTTTATTTTAAAAGGAACATTGTAAGAGGAATCAGAATTCCAGAATTCCTGGATTCCATTCTAGGACATCTTTGGTAAACTTGAACACCTGCTAAATAAATAAATAAATAAATAAATAAATAAATAAATAAGGATGTATGTATATATATTTAATAATTACTGTATTTGTTTTTATTTTCAACCTGGCATCTGGTATAATTCCTGGTTCCTAGTTGATATTCATAAATATTCGTTGAGAGAATAAAGGAATGAGTAAATGGAAAATGTAGATTTGTGGTAAAAAAAGAAAAATGGAGGAAATTGTACATACAAAATAGAAAACTATTTTACAGCAGAGCCTTCTGTGATAATAAAAGCCAAGAATTTGGAAAATTAAGAGGAGGTTAATCAGCATTACAAACCAGGTTAAATGTGTTTTGTTGTTATTGTGTTTTGTTACATTTTGTTTGGAGGTTTTAAGCACATTTAGGTGGAGCTAGGGCAGTGTAGCTTTGCTTACTGGGAAAAGGGTCAAGGTTCATCTTTGGGAATATACAAAATTTTCCACTATTTAAACCATGGTAAACAGAGTAAATATTACATCAAACATCCAATAAAAAAATTACCCAAGTCACTGTACATCTAAACAGCCACTATTATATCATCTGAAGTGATGATGGGGCAAAGTAATATTATAGAGTGGGAGAAAGGAGGGTTATGTTGGTCAGTACCCTTCTCATGGTTAGTGAGAGAAACACAATTTGACTTAGATTAAGTTCAAAGAAATTGGGGGTGAACAGGATTTTACTGGTTGATTGAACCAAGAAATACAAATTTGTCCTTATCTTTACAACTGGGTGAACCCAGGTACTCATATGATTGTCCAGGAAACTCTGTTCTTTCCTTTGCTTAGACCTCCTTTACTCTGGGTTGAGTTTATTATGCTCAGAAAGTTTTCTCTCTGTTGGAGTACCAGGTAGATATACTTACAGTTCTTTTCTTTTTAATTAAAAAAAATTTTTTTTTAATCTTTATTTTTGAGAGAGAGACAGAATGGGAGCAGGGGAGGAGCAGAGAGAGAGGGAGACACAGAATCTGAATCAGGGTCCAGGCTCTGAGCTGTCAGCACAGAGCCTGATGTGGGGCTTGAACTCAAGAACTGTGAGATCATGACCTGAGCCAAAGTCAGACGTTCAACCGACTGAGCCACCCAGATGCCCCTAATTTTTTTTTTTAATGTTTATCTATGACAGAGAGATAGAGCACAAGTGGGGGGAGGGGCAGAGAGAGGGAGACACAGAATCTGAAGCAAGCTCCAGGCTCTGAGCTGTCAGCACAGAGCTCTATGCGGGGCTTGAACTCACGGACTGCAAGACCATGACCTGAGCCAAAGTTGGAGGCCCAACAGACTGAGCCACCCACGCGCCCCTACAGTTCATTTAATCAAAATATATGAAACTCTTGCCCAATCGTTATTATATATGTGAGTGTATGGCCTGGGCAAGGATAGAGAAGATACATCTATTTGGGAATTAAAAGACAACTTCCTTTTGGGAAACCAACCTTCTTAATCAATGTAATGATTCCTCCGGATATTGATTAATGTAATGATTCCTCTGGATGTGTCAAAATAAATTTTGATGGAAATTTTCAGGACTTTCAATTTCTGGTCTGGTGCATGAGACTTAGAAGTTACCACTGTGTTCTAACATCAAGTTAGAAAAACTGGACAAACTGAAAATTCACCACCTATTCTTATAAGAAGTGAGGTCACAAGATGCCTTAGACTGTTAGGACTGCTATCACAAACTATTATGCCCTGAGTAGGTGGCTTAGATACAGCAGAAATTTATTTCTCACACTTCTTAAGGCTGGAGTTGGAGATCACAGTGTCAGCATGGTGGGGTTCTGGTAAAAGCCCTCTTCTAGGTGTGTGCTTGGCTGTCTTCTTGGTGTATCCTCCCTCCTATGGCAGAGAGCAGAGACAGGAGAAGCCAGCTCTCTCCTGACACTTACAAGGGCTCTAATCTCATTCATGAAGGCTCTACCCTAATTACCTCCCAAAGGACCCTCATAATAAATACCATCATACTGGGGGTCACAGACATTCAGTCCATAACACAGGGAAAATCTCTGCTTCCAAAATTAGAGAGGCAGAGAGGCACGTACAGAGAATGGCAACTGACTGTAGTGAAAATCCACAAACGGAAACCTCCCAGGGAAGCAGTGCCAGGATCGGAAAACCTGACATGTCATTGACAAATTGCTGGGGACTTTGTGTACAAGTCTGAGAGAGAAAAACTCCAGGGGGACCCAGTCACTGGAGGACCACCACACTTTTGTAGAGTTTTTACCTCCTGGAGCTCTGTCACATTCTCACAGGGAACATCAGAGAAAAATCCTCTTGTGCTTCAGGCAGGGACAGGGGAAGGGAGGAACTCTTTCCTTAGGGGAAACTCTTTAACCAGAAACTAATCTCCTGGAGATTTATCAGAGCCTAACTGATCTAGGGGAATAAAAATACTCAGCTCTAGCCCCATCCACCCTTCCTTGAGGGAGAAAGGAAATACTGACCTCTAGCCTAGGTCATCTTACCTGCCTTTGGAGAAACAAAACAAAACAAAACACACAAACAAACCACAGACAAAAAAAAAACCAAAAAACACAAAAACAGTAACAAAACCTACAACACTTTCTAAAAGGCAAAAGACAGTTTTGTTTTTTTTTAATGTTTGTTTTTGAAGGATGATGTTTGTTTCTGAGAGAGAGGGAGAGGATGGGAGAGAGAGAGCTCATGTGCACAAGCAGGGGAGGGGCAGAGAGAGAGGGAGGCACAGAAACTGAAACAGCCTCCAGGCACTGAGCTGTTAGCAAGGAGACTGATGAGGGGCTCAAGCCCACCAACCAAGAGCCAAAGTATGATGCTTAACCAACTGACCCACCCAGGTGCCCCAAAGACACAGTTTGTAAAAAGAGAGGAAGCATTAGAACCAGACTCAGAAATGGCATGAATGTTAGAATTATCAGACCAGGTGTTTAAAATTACTATGATTAATATGTTAAGGGCTCTAATGGATAAAGTAGATAGGATGCAATAATAGATGGGAAATGCAAAAAGAGAGACAGGAATCCTCAGAAAGAACTGAAAGAAAATGCTAGAAATAAGAGAACAAAACCAAAACTTACTGTAATAGAAGTGTCTTAGTTGGGCTTAATAGTAGAGTAGGATGAGGAAAGAATCTCTGAACTTGAAGATATTTAATTTTTTTAATGTTTATTGTTTGAGAGAGAGACAGAGCATGAGCAGGGGAGGGACAAAGAGAGAGGGAGACAGAATCCAAAGCAGGCTCTAGGCTCGGAGCTGTCAGCACAGAGCCTGATGCAGGGCTGGAACTCATGAACCATGAGATCGTGACCTGAGCCGAAGTCTGACGCTTAACTGACTGAACCACCCAGTTGCCCCTGAACTTGAAGATATTTAAATAGAAGCCTCCAAAACTGAAAGCAAAGAGGAAAAAGATCATAAAAATGAAAACAAACAAAAAACCCAATCAGAATAAATAAGCATAGTGGGAAAACTACAGAACATAAAATACAAATAATGTGACTATCAGAAGGAGAAGAAAGAAAGAAACAAAAGAAATACTTTAAACAATAATGACTGAGAATTTCCTCCAAATTGATGTTAGACATCAAAAAATTTGGAAGCAACCAAAATCTGTCAGTAGGCGAATGGATAAATAAACTGTGGTACATACAGACAATCAAATATTAGTTAGCAGTAAAAAGAAATGAGCTATCAAACCATGAAAAGACAGGGAGGTAACTTAAATTCATATTAGTAACTGAAAAAAGGCAATCTGAAAAGGCTACTTGAGGTATGCTTTCAACTGTAAGACATTCTGGAAAAAGGCAAACTGTGGAGACAGTAAAAAGATCAGTAGTTGCCAGGGGTAGGTTAGGAGGGAGGGAGGAATGGGTAGGCAAAGCACACAGGATACTCTGTATTATATAATATATAATATATAATCTATATAATATATAATAATAATATCTTGTATTATTATTAATGGTGGCTAAATGTCATTATACATTTGCCGAAGCCCATAGAATAGGTAACACCAAGAGTATATGTGAATGGAATTTTAGTGATGATGTATTAACATAGGTTCAATTGTAATATATGACAGTGGGTGTTAATAATGGGGGAGCTACATGCATGTGGCCAGGTAGGCGGTATATGGGAAATATCTATGTTTGCAATTTCCGTGTGAATCTAAAACTGCCCTAAAATTAAGCACATTAAAACTTGTATGAAAAATGTGAATTTTAAAGGTTTATTTAATGAAATAAACTCATCTCATGATTCTCATTTGGTTTGAGTCATGAGGCTAGTTGCGGACTATTCACTATAGTTAGTAAGAGGAGGCCTGTTAACCTTGCCTGATCTTGGGCAAGGAGAGGGTGCCTCATGTCTGAAAGTTTAAACTGTACAGACATAAAGATAGGGAGAATGCTTAGAAGGTAGATATGTAAGGCAGAGATAAAAACACAACAAGAAATCCAGTCCTGTGTACGGAAGTAAGCTAACATTCACCACATTAATGGGAAAGTAGGGGGCAGAAGAGCCTATAAAGGTGATTGTTATTCTTTTTAATGCAGAGTAGACCCTCTAACTATATAGAATCTCTGGAATGCAAAGTAGATATATTGACTATCATGATGTACATGGAAATTGCTTTATTTGGTTTGATTTCTTCTTTGTGTAAACAGAATAGGCTTTACAAAGGAAAGGCATATATAGATTTTAGAGATTATCTTTCCCAAACATTTAATGTTATCTTTAAAGGAACTGAGAACACTCAGAGAATTAAAATATTTTTTGTAAATAACCAACAATCTGCTCAAAATTTGTACTCTACTCTCAGGTCTGCAATGCGTGTGTGTGTGTGTGTGTGTGTGTGTGTGTGTGTGTGTGTGTGTGCGCGCCCTCTCATTTTGATTTTATTTTCTTATTATCTTAATATATAGGTCAACTACACTGTAACTGTATAATAATAAAGACTTTATTATGCAGTCGGAAAATCTAAATAGAAGGGGGAATTAATATTTATTTTATACTTAGGATAATCTGAGTTATGTGCTGAGAACTTTAATGATTCATTTGACAAAAAGAAAATATTAAGCATCTATTACATGCTGATTTTGAGGGCAGAAAGCAAAAGAGATAGGCGAAGTCCCTTCTCTCACAGAATTTATAATCTAGAGATTTTGCTAGTCACTTTGAAACATAAAAAGAGTGAACAGTAAACAAGGAAAAGCATGACGGGGCAGGAATCGCTAATTTATGTTGTGAATTTGAAGATGTATCCGAAAGACGTAGGCAGAAATGCAAATCATAAGAGATCAGTTATATGTAAATCTACAGAATGAAGGCTCTGAGCAGTGGGAAACAGTAGTACAAAGGTGTTCGAAACAAGCGAGCATAGTAGCATGTGAGACTCACAAACAAAGATTTGGTTGAACCATGTGAAAGCTGGAGCTGTGTCATGTGATATCTTGTAAGCCTTGTTAAGGGTTTGGATTGTACTAAGTGAAATAATTAGAGAATTTGAAAAATGGTGAGAAATACATCTATTTTTAATACAACAGGAATCCTGTGTTTCAGATACTGTTATGCCCGTTTTGTGGATGGGAAAAACTGTTGCTCATGACATGAGCAACATGTGCCTGCCATGACAACCTAGTACCTAAAACAGCCTTCAGAATAGGATTCATATGATTAAAATGTCCTTTTTAATTAGACTGGAGTGGCTCTAACTAGAGACATGAATTTGATTGTTTCCCGCAAAACCACATCTGTATGATATGGGTGGAATAAAAAAGACATTGGACAGTAAGCAGCCTTTTTTTCCATGGGAGATAAAAGATTATGTATCTTTCCCCTATCTGCATTCACACACTTCTTAATACCTTCTTCATTTATTATAACGTTCTTTAACTCTTTTTCAAAGCTGGATATCAAAATTCTTTTGTCCTTTTACGTTACTGTTTTTGAAAACCAAAATCCTTTAAAGCATTTCTTGTACTATACTGAACAATCTGAATAAATCCAACATGCATGAAAATAGTATCTCAAATCTGAGGATCAAGAATTAAAAATAATGATCGAGGTTTTTATCACATTTGTTAATTGTCAATTTGTTGAGCAACATTTTCAACTGTTGCTTCTTTAATCATTGTTCCTAAAGTAGGATTATGTATAATTAAGAAATTGACCTGAATTAATGTTTTCACACCTTTTTCTAGCATTGCTGAGGGATAAATAGCAGAAACGTAGTATGATTTTTCCTTCAATCTCTCTTCCTTTCTTTCTGCGTTGAAAGTGCTTTAAATTTCTGTTTCAACACTGCATTAGTAGACATGGGTTAATTCTGTTTTTTTTTTTCCTTGTCAATCACCTACTGTGCAAGATTGTAAATATTATTCTACAGGGTGAAGGAAAGCACTAGATTGCAATTCCAGTTTTACAAAGCACGTGCATCAGCAGGCACACACACACTAATTCCACGTGAAACGGAAAGTGGGCTGTGGATCTGATAGGCTGTGATATTGGTCTTGACATGTTTAGCATATTTGCAGATAACTTGCATAATGCCCCAGTGTAAGGTGATCACATTGGCAGGTGACCAGGAAGTGAGAGAAGCACGTACGTTGAATGATAGAAATAAGATTCAAATGTTTCGTTATAACTTAGAATGATGTACCCTACCCTATGAATTCCGTTTACATTTAAGTTATTTAAGGCAGAAGCAATAAGCCCAGAAAAACAAAACAAACACAGAGAATGGGGGAGATATTGTGTAAGGGGTGAACATGGGAAGAAGAAGAGCTGAGTATATGGCAATGATTTGATGGGGCTGCCAGGGAGACTGTGTCTCAGGCTTCCATTTGTAGGTATTTTGGCTCTGACGGGGAGGAAACGTATCCAGCATACTGTGCTTAGCTCCCTTACCTGATGTGATAGACGAAGCACTGACAAAGGAAGCACATGGGATAGTGAAAGGGCTCAATAATAACTTTCTCGGATTTTTAAAATTATTTTAGAGATGGGGCTCAGCAATCAGATTGTTTTCAATTCCCAGATCACTCTTTTGAGGATCTTAGTTTAGTGAACAGGATATATAAGCGTCTTGGTGCTTCAGGTAGTGTACCTGTTTAATTTTCCTCATCTGTGAAATGGGGAGGTTACATCTTCAGAGGGTTTTGTTGGATGAAACAAGACAAAGCATCACACATACCTGACACATTTGAGATGGTCAGTGAAGTTCATCTCTCACTTTTTTTCTTTTTATCATAATAATTATTGAAGAAAGCCAGGGAATAGTCCTCACAAAAAAAGAATATTTCTCAAAAAGATATTACCCTACTCCCCAAAGAATTATTTCAGCCCTTAAGATTGCTCATAGCAGCTACGGCAATCTCATGCTTTAACCTAACATGTCATACCCGTATCATTTTTCATGTATACTTTGACATAAAAAATATTGGGATACATTTTGCAAATAAGAGAAATGGTAAGGTCAGTTAATTTGAAATAACACTGTAGCAAGAGTCAAGAATAATTTAGTTGGGGATGGTGGGAGGAACATGGGTTAAGAAAGTGAGTTCTTAGCATAATTTTATGTCTGTATTATTGCAATATCCGAAGTGTTTGTAAAGATGATAGATAGGACAGGGGGCAGGGATAGGACAGGAAAATATTACTGGTGATATTTTCATTATTTCACTGTAGTTTTCAAAAAATGGTCTTTAGCTTATAGTGAATAGGAAACTAACATATAAATTAGGATTAGGTCATTTCACCAATTCCTTAACTCTGAAGCACTGTTCTCTAAGGCATATACAAATGTAGAAAATACCTGTAATAGGTAGTCTCTGTTTCTGATTTGTCAGCCTTATGTGGGTTCACTTACTTCCTACTCCTCCCGCCACAGATACTCTGTGATCTTGCGATCATACTCCTTTCAGCCATATAGGTTAAAGCATTTGAATGGAAAGGAGGAATGTAACCTTTTGATGTCCCACTTTTATGCATGGCTTAGTACCAAGTTTTTAGATAGCTGATTTGATTCAATAATCACAACAGGTGAGGAATCAGACTTCTAGTGTGTTACCTACTCAAGGATACCCTAATTGAGTGGAGTAAGGATTCATATCCGGGGCTGTCTGATGCCAAAGTCTGATGTTTTCCCTTCGTATCACTCTGCAGTCTATGTCTAGTAAAACTGCAGTTTTAGACTCTGTCATTGACTTTGTGATAGCATAATTTTTCCACAGGAAATAATGTAGTTGAATAGCAAAGAGGTATATACTGCAGAGTAGTATTGCAACCATCCCCCAATCAGGGCCTATGTTTCTGCTTGTGTGTGCCTATGAATGTGAGTTTGGGTGTGCTTATGCAGGTGAGTTTCCCGTGTACAGACTGCTGTGAATCTAACAGAATGGATGGCTTCACGAAATTCTAGAAATTATATCACCAACACATCCGCTTCTCATAAGGGCAGCATCAGAGAAATACCTACAGAGAATAGCAATTAGCACTTTCTAAAATAGTCTAATTAATGCAAAATCCTATTTCACTAGCAACCAAAATAGGATTTTAATTTTAACCCATTATTAGTAGTCCTATATAATGAATGCCATTACTCAGTGTAATTTTGAGGGAAAATCAAAGAATCACAATAATCATGATTCATTGAAACAGCTTCAGATGTTTAACCTTTCCAAAAGTTACTTCTAACATTCACCACCCAGCAACTGCAACTGAGTGATAAGGAACCACGGTGGAGACCGGGGAAAAGGAGATTATCAAGTATGAACAATTAATTTGAGTACTTCCCTCAAACTCAGTGGGTAACATAGGTTGAGTTTACTTACAGTCCTATACCTGAAATTTAAATGCTTAAATTTTTTGGAGGAGGGTACAGCAATCTCAATTTGGCCTTTTTTCTACAAATATTGATTTATTTCTACAAATATTGATTGATTGATTTGCTTAAGAGAATCTTAGCTGGAATCACCTAGTCTTGATGCTCTGACTCTATTTTTGGATGGTCTCAGATATCATGGTATAAGTGATGACCAGCCTTTCACTGGAGAGAGACCAGAAATTTCGCTTGACGTCCTGGAGGTACCCTCTGAGGACATGATGTGTTTGCAGCACTTGCTACAAACACGGTAAGACTAAAGATGTGTCAGAGATCCTTGCCTGGTCATGATGGTCTGCTTCCTCCTGGATCCATAAAAGCTGATCTTGCTAGTGCTGCGTTTAATTGTCCTGAGACTGCATGTTTGGTTTCTGACCCCCTAGCATTACCAAAAGAGCTGGCCCTAAATATGAAGGCTCCTGATGCTGACTCCGTCTTTATGTTCTTTCTCCACAAACTTCCTTAGCCTTGGCAGAGGGGGGAGAAACATGTTAAGTAGAGAAACAAGTGAAACCAGCAAAAGGCTGCTCTCCTCCCTTGTGTGACTGAACAACTCATGAGCTTATAATGCGAAGAACCTTTGAGATCATCAAATGCAGTCTCCTGCTTGAGGCAGGAATTCCTACTACAAAAATGCTCTCCTACACACCACACACACACACACACACACACACACACACACACACACACGTCGTACCAGTTTTTTCGGAATAGTTCTAATTTATCAGTAAATATTCTCATAAACTTTTACACTATACAGTTGTGTTAATATGACTTCAGAAGAGATTCCTTTAAGTGAGAGTGTTGGTCAAGGGAAACGCATAATTTTGATAGCAATTAAAACCTGCTCATGTGCACAGGCATGTTCCCTGCCTTTGATGTGTTCACATTACACAGATTCTGGATCAAAGGAAGGACTTTATATTAGTTAAAAATGTCCCATAACAGATCTGATGGCTTGGATTTCAGTAGTAAATATTAAAGAATAGATTGGATGCTCAGGATGCTGTCCATAGCTTTACAGTGTTGCATATGAGATGAAAGGAAATAACATCTAAGGAATATCCAGAACTCAGCCGTGGGGAATGTTTTGGAGAAGTGCTAGGAACCTCTGCAATGTGGCCAGGCCTCCAAATGGTGGCTTACATGACTCTCAACATTTCCAAATGCAATTCATTTTCCAGGTGAGTCTAAGAGAACAGGAAAGACTTTGCAAGACCAGCCAAAGTTCCTTGGCCTTGTCTTCTAGAATCTCTGCAATGACTCACTCCTGGGCTTTTGGTCTCAAACACTTGCATGCCCTTGTGTCTGTAGCTGGAATAGCCTGAGTATTGATATAACCTTCCACTGATAGTATCAGAGATAACCAAGGTGGCCTTTGCAGTAAACAAAATGACTTTGTGCATCTGAATGGGGCGTAGCTGGAAGGGAAAAAGAACAGCCAGGGGCAAACTTTAGGCAGAACTGCTACTTTTCAATATCACTGACAAATGTTTCACAAACTTCAGTGGAAACAAACCAATTAGCTTTAGCTCTTATTAAGCTTTCAGCCTCTTGCCTGGATGTCACATCCACATCTTGTATATTCTTCCTAGCTTGCAATCAGTCCAGCCAGCAGCATGACATTAGGTAGTACACAGTTAGGACTGGACATGGTAGGAGTTGGTGCCCACAGTCCTGGCACCATTAAAACATGGCTGTGCCCATTGATCACATCTCTTTTGATCTGGTTAAATTTGTTCTCAAACATCAGTATGTCCTTGAATATAGCATATTCTCTCGTACGGTTGTTGTTACAGTCCCCCATGGAGATGTTAATCATGCTCACTGCCTGGCTGCATCTGGCCATGTAATAGGGTAACATGGATTCGCTGCTCAGTGTTAACTTTACGAAGATAGTTTCTGCTAGCTCCTCTACACCTTCCTTCCCACACCTCTCAGGGCTTCCCATGTGTCCTGCTTCTCTAGCAGGTGGAACAGTAGTGTCCCCTGCTGTTGTTTTCAGTCTTAGAGCCCTGGAAGGGACTGAATCCCCTGAGTGACTGAGGATGGTGTATATGAGGCCTTTCTTGCCTGGACTCAGACTGTGCTGCCCAGGGCTCAGAGATATGGGCACGCTCAGAAAGAGCTTCGTCCCAAGTCTGACACACCTGATTGCCACCACTTCTACCTTTGATTCCTCCAAGTGAGCCACCAACCACAATCCCTCAACTGCTTCTCTTCTATGGAGCCTCCAACTGGGCTTAAACCAACCTACATGGCCCCTTTTATCTCCCCTTGTTCAATGTGACCTGTGGTCATCAAAGTCTCTGTCCCCATCACTCACCACTTCAGGGCAGTTCCCCCCATTTGGCCAACTGGGAGACCCCACCAGGCAGGTGGATAGGGAGAAGCAGGGTGGGTATATTGGTCTTTATGAGGTACAATAGTGTGTTAACAGGGACAATACTAATCAAATATCATTGAGAATAATTTCTTACTCCAAATTTTCCTTTTGAGACAAAAATAAAAGACAGTAGTGGGTCAGGTTCTATTATTAATTAATGATCAAAGACTGATGAATGCATCCTGTTTTATCTAGTTTTACATACTTTATTAAATCATAAATGGTGTTGTAATTGTATTTCCAACAGTAGCGATTATGTTGTAGCAGTGGATGAAAGAAAAACATTTCTTTACATATAGTTTCTGAAATTGAAGGAAGCAAGCAGGAATTTCTGTGGGATGTTTACTCAGCATATTTAGATACGGGGAGATTCTAATTGTAAAAATGGAGGCACTGAGTACATCAGATGTATAGAAGTTCAGTGTCCAGTGACTTACAGTTTATCAGCTGTGGCAAGTAGTTGGAAGTTACCCCCAAGTAGAAGTGGGCCTTACTTCTCATTTTACATTATTTGGAGAGTACAGAGGTAGTTGCCAAGGGGTAAGTATCTTCCTTTTGGTTATCTTGAATGCTTTTCTGTGAGATACCTATCTTCCTCCATGTGTAGTATCTCTCTCTCTCCCTCCCATATATATATTTATTTATACTTATATTTATTTGTATTTATATTCATTATAGAAATTTATACTCATAGAAATTTATATTCATTATAGAAATTATATATATATATATATATATATATATATATACACTGTGTGTGTGTGTGTATATATATATATATATATATATATATATATATATATATATATAGCAACACTCTATGCTAGAATGAAAAAATTCACTTTATGACCTTTTTATGTATTTTTCGACTCCAATCAAGTGAATGATTTTGAGCAAATGATTGTTTGTCCAACCACAGACCAAAGCAGACAAACCATGTATCTGGCTGCCTTCCCTGTACCTTGATAAACACAGTAGCATTACACAGTTATCAGAGCAAGTGTTCTGATTCCACATATATCCAAACCCCAGTTCTGTCCCTTCTAGCTATGGGATATTAGGCAAGTTTCTTAAACTCTCAGAGTTTTCTGTTTTCTTACCTGCAATGTTGGCCTAATAGCATCTGCTTCATAGGTGTGAAGTGAGACTTTAATAAACTACTGCAGAGAAAGCTCTTAATTTAGGGATTAATGTTTAATATGTACTCAATAAATGGAAGCTGTTCTTACTAATGAATTTCAAGTATATCTTTCACATAGCCATCAGTCTAGATAAAAATAAAACTTTGTAACTGAACAGCTCTTTCAGTCTGTTCAAGGCATTGGATGGTCTCCTTGTTTGCGCTTTGTACACATAGGTAAGTACCCAAAGGTATTGCCAACAAACTCCATTCCCTGAGATCCTGGGAAATAAGTAGCCGTATGCTAGAGCACAGCACAGGCATTGCAATGATGTGTGTGACAGTTGATCTGTTGTGTCGCTCTCAGGATTTCTACCCACGTTTGGCTGAGGAGAGGAGAGAGCACAGCAGGCATTTTTATAAAGGCTCAAGGGATAGGTAACGGAAGGAGGAAAAAAAAGTCAGTGAATTGAACACTGAAGATTCAAAGCAGAAAGCAAATTTCCAACTGAGCCTTCAGTTACATTCTCAGGAGGGAGTCGAGAATTAGAGACAAAGGAATCGGACTGAACTCTTGATGTGCTGTTAGGACCTTTGTAGCTTTGTTACGTTGTTTTATTTTATTTCTTATCACATCTACATTTTTGAATACCTACTATGTGTTCGGTCAGATGTGGTAAGAAAAAAAAATGACAAAATTGTTTCTGCCCTCAAGGTATTCAAAGGGCGGGTAAGAAAAGATAAATAAGTCACTAGTATACAATATGGTGGGAGAGAAGCAATCCAGAGTGATATACACTAATTCATACAGGAGCACAGCAAGGAAATAGCCTTTCTGAGTAGAAGACAGCTTTCAGGGTAGGAGAAAAATTAATTATAAGTTGAAGATAGCATAGCAGTAACAGAGGCAAGATGGGACAAGATGGTCATTTCAGAATGAGGGAACAGTTTGTGCAGAGGCCAAAGGCAAGACTGAGCATCCACAGAATAGTCAGTAGTTTGTGTTAGATTAGCATACAGTAAGAAGTAAAACCTGTAAGAAGTAAGACTAGAGGGAAGCAGGATGGAGATTATTGGGGGCCTTGAACACTTTTTGAAGGGGTTTGAATTTGTCTTGAACACTATGAGCTAAAGGGCATGAGTAAATCAGTCTGAGTGTGCTTTGCAAGACTAATTCTGGATCCAGTGAGGACAGTGGACTGGAAGGAGTTAATAGCTGAACAAGGAGAAAAAAAAAAATAGCATCTCCAGAAGATCTGGGAAACTGATAAAATACTAGACAGTAACCAGAGGCAAAAGAAAGAAAGGTATGCTTGGATTCTTGAAAAATAAGAGTGCTGATCACAATAACTGTGAAATATGATTCTTGTACTCCATGACCACATCATGAGCTGTTGACTTTTGAAAAGAAAACAAAACCGAAAACTCAACCCTTCATTCATTCATTTGTTCATTTAGTCCTCCACTGAACCACCATTTAATAAACACTATGGGCCTGAGCTAAGGGTGGCAGATACAGAGATGGCACCAAAGACCGTGCTTTGAAACACGTTCAATTTTTAGCACTGGAAATAGACATATTACAGTTTAATGTAGCCAGGGCTATAGTATACTCAGATGTCCTTGTGGATTGTGGTTTCCTCTTGACCATGCCAGTAGAACTGGATGGTCCCATTGTATGAGTAAAAATAATCTAATGTACTTGGAAACGTAAACAGATGATGTGTTTCTGAATTTTTAAACTAAGCTTTGAGTATTGGGCTGGAAGGAAAAGATCAAGTCTGGAACTTTGCCTCTTCTCTGGGTTTTGGGATAGTAAGGCCTGGATTCAAATCCTTGCTTTGCCACCTGCTGCTTTGACTGACCTGGAATAAATGTATCATCATTTATAAAACTTCACTCTTCCTAACTGCAAGTCACACCTGCGTGCTCTTAAACATTTGGGAGAAACACATTCTCATTTAAAATTAGACTAGACCAAAAATATATGTGTCACAATTTTCACACTTCTAGGACAAATGAGGAACAGAGTCTCGGAGGAAGAGTAGATGAGGAACTGGAAATCAGGGTTCAGATGATAATTGAGTTTTGGAGTATTTAGTATTGGAAGTAGACACACATTTCTAGTTCAGAAATGGTACTAAATACAGAACTAGCCAAGAACTGTGTTTAAGGTAGAATTTGAAGGAAGGAAATGAAACAGATTGGGGGTTGAGGAAATCACATGTGGAAACTCACTGGAAATGTGGACTTGAATGAACACGGCCCCCAAAAACAAGAAAAAGAAACGTGGGGAAAAAAACAAAGCAAAAAAAAAAAAAAAAAACAAAAAAAACACGGGGTCATCTAAGTGACAAATAGAGCAAAGGAAAATTCTTTTCTGGGTGCTACACTCCTTTGGTTTTTTTTTTTCTTTTTTTCCTTTACTTTCTTTTCTTGTTTCTATAATTTTCATTTGTGTGTTACATTCCTTTGTCTTTTAAAGTTCCTCAGAAATTTCTGACACATCTATAACAAAAATTAAAAAAAACAAATTTTTCTTAGATACACATGTCTCTTATCACCTCAGTAATTTGTGGTTGATTTTGCATGAGACATGGGTCCAGTTAGATAGGCCTTAGCTCTGAGGAAGCAATGACAAAGTCGTCTTAAAAAGTAATCAGTATGTTAACACTATTGTAATCTCTGTGCATAAGTGATATAAAAGAATAACAATTCCACTTTCTTATTGAATAGAATCTTAACTTTATCCCTATTAAAAAAATGGAAGAAGAGGTCCCAAATGAAGTAATTTGTACTACGTCCCATGTCACCAAACCCAGACTCCACTGAAGTACAGTTTGGGCTCTCCCAGAAATGGAACCTTAAACCAGTCAACTGGGAATCTCCAGATCAACCCTGGTTAGGTAATCTGCCTGGTAAACCCCTTGCATTCCCTAAGGGAAATTAACTTTGCAATAACCAGCCTACTTTTCTGCCAGTGTAACATCCTTGTTCTCACTCCCTACTGGCCATAAAAGCCTTTCATTTTGTATAGCTCTCAGAGCTCCTTTCTGTTTTCTAGATTGAATGTTGTCTGATTCCAATTGATTTTTGCTCAAATAAACTCTTAAAGTTTTTAATACACTTCAATCTTTTGACAATTCCCATGGATGTTTTAATAGGAAAATATTGTTCACTCTTTCTGACCCACCCTGAGAAAGTAGCAGTTAGGTTGCATGATGTTGGAAAAAGTTTTTGAAAAGAAAAAAGAAAAAAAAAAAAAGCAAAGGTTTGAGTGCCATCTCAATTATTTGAATGGCATCTCATTATTTATATACTCCTGTGATCTTGGATATTTTACTTAATATTTTTGATCTTTGAATCCCTTCCTTTTAAGGAAAAATGTAAATTGACAGCTCATAAGATTATAATGAAAATGTAATACATTAGGGGTGGCTGGGTGTCTCAGTCAATTAAGTGTCCGACTTGATTTTGGCTCATGTCACCATCTCATGGTTCATGAGATGGAGCCCACATCGGGCTTGGGGTTGATAGCATGGAGTCGGCTTGGCATTCTCTCTTTGCCCCTCCCCCACTCTTTCTTTTTCTCTCTCTAGCTCAATAAAATAAGTCGTATAGAGTACTTAAAGATATTTTTTAAAAAGAAAATATAATACACTAATGTTTATATCGTACAAAGCATAGTTTTTGACATAATAATTGCTAAACAAATAGTAGCTATTATTTAATTACCTAGGCTAGCATTTTTTCTCCAATTCTTAGCTGATGAAATGATTATTGGCTATAAAAGATATTTCAACAAAACCTAAGGCAATTATTTCCCTTCACACAAATAATTTTAAATGAAAACATCTTTGAAGTTTTACAAATTTACCTCTCTGTTTTACTCTCTATAGGCTAATGGTAGTGTACAGAGAAGAAAATAATGACTTTAGGGTTGTGAGGCTCCCTAGTGACATAAAATCAATCAGTTAGTTCGTTGCACATTGTCTTTCTCCTGCTCATTATACATACCAGTGGAGTAAGACAGCTATTAAAATCTATTAACCTGATATTCTTCTTTAAACTGAAAGATGTGTCCAGAATAAGACAAAGAGTATTTAAGAAGAAAGTTCAGTAGCGTTCAAATGGTCAGTTTCCTCAGGTTTACTCCCTCCTTGGAAGAGATTTCCTTCTCTGACATGGTAAGCAGTGCCTATAGGAGGGAAACAAATTAATAGCAACTTCCTGTGAATGGCAAGTTCTGAGTCTGTACCTCCTCAGTGTAGTTTAAATGTTCCTTAAGGTAATGCCCTCCATTTCAAATAACTTGTTTAGAAGTTCATCTGAAACATTAAAAAAAAAATGCCAGCAACAAGGTCCTTCTGAGATTCTCAGGTTGAATTTGAAGGGAAAAAAAAAAGACGTTAAGAAAGGGCTCATTACTGGTGAGATGTGCTCTAATATCACTTGGTTAAATTTGTAGAATTTTCCCATTTCCATTACTGACTGGTAAATTATTCTTGGCCTTGGCATAAGTGTGATTTTATGATAGATCATAATACAACAGGTTTGTTTTGTTTGATGCCTATACCTTACACTTAATTCAGAATTGTTTGATGATGTCAGGCAATAAAGTCATTGTGATAAATAATAAAAAGTAGAGAGGGAGAGGAATTGAGATAAATAATCAAGAGAATAAAAATATGTTTTCATTTGGAAATTGATGGAGCTTGATATGCTAAAATATATATAGGGAGAGAGGTGTTCCTGGTAAAAGGAGCAATGGAAAGTACAACCTTAGGTTCACAGTGATAAAGCAGCAGAGAGAATTGAAGAGAAATCGACTTCTCTGAGTGCTAGAAAAAACTATAGCAGGTAGACTATAGGAAGCCTACACTTTCAGTTATTCCCCCCAGTCAAGTATGTATTTAGATCAAAATCATAATTTTATTTCCTGTAATAAAAGAAAGTAGTACTACTACATATAACATAAATTAATTTCAGACACCGTGCTTAACAGAAAATGTACACAGAGCACGTGTCCTTTGATTACATTTGTATGATTTTCAAGAATAGACAAAACTGATGATGATACAAGCCAGTATTTTAGTTACCTTTGGAGGGGGGGCACTGTACCTAGCAGAGTGGTGTGGAGTGAGGCTTCTGGGCTTGTGGGAATTTTTTAAAAAAATTATCTGTTAATAAATAGATGTTATTGGTTATGTAAATGGTTATGTAGAAATACATTAAGATGTACATAGAGTTGTCCACTTTATTCTATATTATATGCCACTTTCTTTAAAGGATAAAATTATAGATTAAATCAACTTTTATATTTTGGTATACATTTTCTGCTTTGAGTATTCTCAGTTTTTCATTTTGATGCTTACGATAACCTATATGAATGTTTTATAACTACTTAGAATCATGTGTGTTTATGTGTGTATTAAAAGAGGAAAACAAATAATCATCTATTTATTGCCAAGGAATTTGTATTTATTTCACTTCATCATCATAGCTACCCTATAAAGATTTTGAGAAATTAAGTAGGGTACCCAGAACCCGTGAGATTAAAAAGCAAATCTAGGGGCACCTGAGTGGTTCAGTCAATTAAGTGTCTGACTCTTTGTTTCAGTTGGTCATGATCTCAATGGTTCTTGAGTTCGAGCCCCACATCAGGCTCTGCGCTGACAGTGCAGAGCCTGCTTGAGATTCTCTGTCTTCCCTCTCTCTCTGCCCCTACCCTGCTTGCACTCTTTCTCAAAATAAATAAACTTAAAATAATTTTAATAATAAAAAAAATAACAATTAAACCTAGAGAAATAATATAAAACAATGTAAACCCCAAATCCACAGTTCTTTTCACTGCTGCCTCTGTATACAGATGGTGCCAGCCAAATCGTGTTTGTTTGTTTTTTTTAACGTGTATTTATTTTTGAGAGAAAAAGAGCACAAACAGGGAACGGGCACAGAGAGAGGGAGACCCAGAAATGGAAGCAGGCTCCAGGCTCTGAGCTGTCAGCATAGAGCCCAAAGTGGGCTCGAACTCAGGAGCTATGAGATCATGACCCAAGCCAGACTCACACACTCAACCAAATGAACCACCTAGGCACCCCTGACAAATTGTTTAATAGTATCCTCAGTCCCTGCATTGAGAGTGATTATTTCTTCACAGACGGATATAATATGCGATTTCGGAGGTTGCTGTATTTACTTATTATTTGCTTTTCTTCATTTTCAAAAAAGGATTTGAGGCAAAGAAGGATTTCAAGAGGGTTGGTTTGGGATGGTTAGCCCCCGGATAGTATGGGGAGGGTAAGAAGATTTTTTTGTTGTTGTCAGTATTGTTAATGTGTCTCATTAGACACATTTTACTTCTTACTAAAACTATTAAATAATCTTTCAGCCTGGTGGGCGTAGAGTTCTACGGCATGAAAGTCTGCCTTCATTTATAGGGAAGACTGTTGACCTTTCAATGTGTACTTATTTTAGTTCAGTCAGAAGAAGAAAAGGGGAAAGAAGTTTACTCAAATATTTGATAGAAATCTTGATTAAAGTATAAGACATACTAGTGAATGTTAGGCAAGTGGGAACAGAATAAAATAAGGTTCCTCTCTCCTTTGGTACCTAAAATATTTTAACTTTATAACTTCTGTTTTCTGGGCCTCATTCCACTTTCTAAAGTCACCCAAAACAAGCCACATTATTGCTCCTCAAGAGAGCTTTTTATTTTTCCTCGGAGCCATTGTAAAACAGGGTGGTCTGCATCATGGGGGTGAATGATGCCCAGTGCTCATTCACCGGTAGTTTTAGAACAGTGGCTAGAGGATGCTTCTGTAGTGATTGCCCAGCAGAGATTCAAGCAACTTGTGTGATTTGCATAAAAAACAAAATAAACTGGCAAGACCTTAAATGGGATACATTAAGAAGGCAAAAATTTCATACATTAGTACTCTAGTCCTTTTCTTCAAGAATGGCTCTTGTGTAAAAATCATGCTATCTGGCTAGAAATAGATAGCATAACAGGGATTCATTTGTGCATTTTATAGCATTACTCAACAGACCCATACCTTTCTTAAGGATATCAAAATTAAATTTGCTCTCTTAGTTTTTTTTTTTTTTTTCCTTTGAGAGTTGTGTATGATTCAGTAACACCACAATTAACCTTGGAGCATTGTAAGTGCTGTCTTCTGTTACACAGAACATCCTTCCAATAATGAGCACTCATTAACTGTGCTTCCTACCTTTGCTTTTGTATGAAGCATATATATATATATAATATTATGTTCATTTGGTTTGTACATGCTAGACACATGGAAGGGAGGGACCATGTGATAGACTTGGTGCCAATATATCATAATAAATCTTACAAGAACATTCATTATGATGATAAGAGATGTCCCAAAATAAATGCATTGATTAAATGTGAAGGTGACATTAATGAACTCACCTTTCCCCCCCCCCCCCCACAATGCTACTATGGAAACGGAGGGTGGGAGTTTTTAAGAGTCTAAATCCTCACTAAAATACGGCGAAACCTGAGACTGTTTTCTCTTTGTTGTATTAGCCTTATTCAGGATGTATACTCTATTAGTTACATTTGGGATAGTTATGTTTCACATATCCATTTTGAAATTCCCATGAGGTTCAGACAGTATGGCATCAGTAAAACCTCCTATAATTTTGCAAGTCACATTACCCCAAGATTTTACAAGGTTTTGTACAGAGAAAAAGGAGATGCTGATATTAACAAAATGGGAATTGGTTATTAGAGTTCTAATATACAGTTAAATAAGAGTATTATATGAAAGCAATATAGGGAAGGTATAAGCATAAAGTATAACAAAGCACATGGCATTAATAATAGCAATAATACCATTAAAATGATACTTTTTGATACTGGGTTTTAGGTGATCCCGGATACTGTCATAATTACCATTGAATTTGGGAAAGTTATATTTGCTTGGCAAAAGAAATAAAAAAGGTCATAAGTATATGTGCATGCAATTAATTTCAAGCATTGTACCTCCCTCTTATAAATAAGGCAATATGCTATCAAAGAAAATAAAAATCTGGAAACAAATAGCCTGGCATCACTGAGCTCACATAGCTCCAGCTGCTCATTGAAATGACAAATTATTTTATGCTGAATATTCTCACAGTTTGTATGCATGTGTTGGTATCTCTAGCACAAGGTATCAACAAACACTGACCTTATTTATTCTCTGTCAAAATTCAGAATCTGTGTTTTGTCACATGAGGTGTAAACATTGTTAACACAGACAGTGTTATTCCAAACAACAACAACAGCAAAAATATTTCAGGGAGAACAATAAAAGAAGCTTCTTCTTCATTTAAAAATTATTCCAGGAAATGAGTGATCAAAAACGGGGCCCTGGGCAGCGGGGCTGTGGTCTACACATTGCTTTCAGTCCCAGATCTGTTCCTTTCTGTTTCTTGTGGGAGCCCACTCTCCAGCCAGACCACAAACCAGCTTGCCAGAGAGATCATGCCCACAACCACTTCAGCAGGTTTCTTTTCTCTGGAGATAGAGAATTTGGGGGAAAGCTTCCTTGAACCCACCTTCAACATGCTTTCTGTGGGATTCTGAGCTTACTCCATCATTCCACACAACCCGTGTCCAGGATTGAGTTCCAGGAAGAAAGAAAAAAGAATGGCCTATCCAGTGTTAGAAGGACTTTCTATTTGTTTATCACCTTTGCTTTCTTACTTGCGAACTTACCGTGGAAAACACAGTTGAATATGAATAGAAGCAATGAAATTATTTCAGTGAAGGAGAGGGGTATGTCGGCTATTTCTTTTATCCTAATGTATTTCTTTTGAAAGTATTTATTTTGAAGCATGAATGCTTGTGTGTGCTATATGGAGCTCTGCAAGCAGGTCATGCCACTGGTGATGGCAGTGATTGTTGTCTTTTTACCAGCTCAGACTATCCTCTCAGAGCATTTCTCTCAGGATGCTTTTGGATTTGTGCCGTCTATTTTATTCATACTTTCCTAGTTCATGGATTTCAAAGTGGTGACACAAGAAACATAGGAGAAAAGCAGATCCCTTTCAGAGAAAGTAACACTTAAACAGCCTGGTGGCTTTCAGGGCCATTTTGTTCTCCACCTGAACCTGAGGAGACTTTAAAGAATATATTAAAGAAAAACAGGACATTTAGAAGTGTTGGTTTTGTTGAATGTTGAAAACTCTACTTTGAAGGTCATTGAAAGTAAGAAATGGGTCTGGGGAAGGCGTCTTCTCATTAAAAGACAATATATTTTAAAAAGGAAAAAAAAAAGATATTTCTAGGCGCATATATCCAAAAGAATAAGGCTCTACTCCCTCAATAACTTAATTGTAACAGCATCTACAACAGAGGCCAGCGTGCTTTTTTCGCTAACTGGCCAGTTAGTGGATGTCATAGGCTTGTGGGCCAGACACACTGTTACAGTGTGGGACTACTCAGCACTGATACTCTGGCAGGAAAGCTGCCATAATAATATGCAAATGAGTGGGTGTGGTTGTGTTCCAGTAAAACCTTATGTGTGAAAACAAAATTATATTTCATTCAATTATCACATATGAAACTTTTTTTCAAGTAGCTAAACATATGAACTTTTTTCAAGTAGCTAAAAATGTGAAAGAACATTTTTACTCATGCGCTAAGGCAAGTAATGGGCCAGATTTGTCTGATGGCCCAGAGTTTGCTCATTCCTGGTTTTCAATGACAATTCGAAAAGAATATTAGGAAGTTAAGATAGATAATAAAATTGAAATTAATGAGCTATTTTGAAACTAAGTTTAAATTGTCCTCAATTAGATGGTGTAGTCTTGAGAATTTCCCAGAGGGTCTTTGATGTAATATTTGATACTTTCAAAGTATTAACTTCTCTAAGTTTGACAAAGACTTGTTTCAGATGTTTTCAGTATTTATACTTTTCTGCATTAAAGCCAGTATATTTACAACACAGTGAATGGAATACTTAATATTTCTGGCATTGTGCTTGCGATGGACATAGAGAAATAAGGACGTGCTCATTGCCTCAAAAGAGCTTTTACAAACTGAATTTTGGTGCATTGTATCTCTACTTAGAACTATTCAGTGGCTTCCAATTGCCTGAATCTAAAGTCCTTGATATGCCTTACATTCTGGTCTAAGACCTGTCCTCCGTCCTCTTCTTTGTTACCGAATTCAAGTTTGGCTGCCCATTGCCTGAGAAATCATTACTCAAGATATGGGTTTTTACTGGGAAGGGATTTTGAACTTCATTCAGGAGGCCAGTAACCTGGGGAGAAGGTGGGCTCTTGTCCAAAAAGCCAAACTCTGAGATTTCTGCCTGGTCCAAGGTTTTTTAAAGGGGTTTAGGGTAGTTAATGGACAGAGACTGCAGTAACCTGCTTCACTTCTTCATTATGTACAGACTCAATGATGCGAGCTATAAAAATTATCTCAGTGCTGGGGTTGTGGGAGAGGATCTTTTCTTATTTCAAGGTGGGCCAGGGTAATTCTTTTGTTTCTGCAAAGGAGGGCAAGGTCTACAGATACACAAAGCGAGGTCAGTGAAGTCTTTTTTGTGACCTGAAAAAGAAAAATATCATGCTAAAAAAATTTCTAGGCTAATCAGAAAGCCACAGTGACTCTCATACTGACTTGCTGGCTTCTGTGTCCTGGGAAATTTCTGGCCCTTCACTCTTCAAGGCCAGTGGTCTGCAAATCTTGCAGAAAGTAAATTAGCTCTGTTGCAGGTCAAGGGCCTTAGGTCAGCAAGTAAGGAGTGTGTTAACTTGAAGCAAGTTAACCCTTAAGATAAGCTGGAGTTCTGTTACATCTTCAGACAAATCATAGGCCACTACTCATATCTCATTCTACCAACAGCTTCTTTCAGCTTTTTAAGCACAATATTATCATTTCTACCAGGAATCTGTCAGTGTGCTTCCTTCTAACTGCATTATTCTTTATCTGTTCATCTGGCTAGCAACAATTAATCTTTAAGTCATGGTTTCAGTATTCCAGAAGTCTTCTGTAAGCTCTAGATAAGATTAAGTCTTATTTCTATTGTTTCTATAATACCCTGTACATTCTTCTACAGGTGCCATTTGTAGATTTAATATATGTCTTCTCAACCTCCCTTGTAGAACACAAACCTTGTCTGTCTCCAGATTCAGCTTTGAAGCAAGGCCCAATGTAAGATAGGAAACACAACAGGTGCCCAACCTTATTTTCTGAATTTAAATCAATTAAAGACAACTTCTTGGTTTAATGGAATGTGCCAATAAACAAAACATAATCCTCAAAACGAGATATGAACTGTGCAGTCTTGAAACAGTCTGCAACATTGCAACCAGTCTTTAAAGCATCCTGATGCAGTAGTGTTCATAGAATTGATGAGGCTTGGTCAAGAATCAGTGTTACCTACTGGCATTGCTGCATTAAATAATGTTGTCATAAGAGTCATCATTTCAAATTATAAAATATTTTAAAATACTGAATTTTGTACATTATAGAGGTGCATTCTTAATTTCCTTCTGTCCAACATTCCAGATACCACTACCAAGTTATATATCAATTGTTAAGCTTTTATTGTATATCATTACAGACAAGTTCTCATGCATTTATGAAAATATTTTTAATGGCTATATTAAAGGTTGATAAGAATCAATTACCCCTTTTATTTAAGATGATATCCTTTATGGCAAGGGGGAGGTCAAACTTTCACTCTTCGCAGATGAAATGATACTCTATATGGAAAACCCAAAAGATTCCACCAAAAAACTGCTAGAATTGATTCATGAATTCAGCAAAGTTGCAGGATATAAAATAAATGCACAGAAATCGGTTGCATTCCTATACACCAACAATGAAGCAACAGAAAGAGAAATCAAGGAATTTATCCCATTTACAGTTGCACAAAAAACCATAAAATACCTAGGAATAAATCTAACCAAAGAGGTAAAAAATATATATGCTGAAAAGTACAGAAAGCTTATGAAAAAAATTGAAGAAGACGCCAAAAAAATGGAAAAAGATTCCATGCTCCTGGATAGGAAGAACAAATATTGTTAAAATATCGATACTACCCAAAGCAATCTACATATTCAGTGCAATCCTTATCAAAATGACACCAGCATTCTTCACAGAGCTAGAACAAATAATCCTAAAATTTGTATGGAACCAGAAAAGACCCCAAATAGCCAAAGCAATCTTGAAAAAGAAAACCAAAGCAGGAGCCATCATAATTCCAGACTTCAAGATATACTACAAAGTTGTAATCATCAAGACAGTATGGTACTGGCACAAGAACAGACACTTAGATCAATGAAACAGAATAGAGGACCCAGAAATACATGGGCAACTAATCTTTGACAAAGCAGAAAAGAATATCCAATGGAATAAAGATAGTCTCTTCAGCAAGTGGTGCTGGGAAAACTGGACAGCGACATGCAGAAGAATGAACCTGGACCACTTTATTACACCATACACAAAAATAACCTCAAAATGGATGAAAGACCTCAATGTAAGACAGGAAGCCACCAAAATCCTTGAGGAGAAAGCAGGCAAAAACCTCTTTGATCTTGGTCACAGCTATTTCTTACTCAACACATCTCCAGCGGCAAGGGAAACAAAAGCAAAAATGAACTACTAGGACCTCATCAAAATAAAAAACTTCTGCACAGCAAAAGAAACAATCAGCAAAACCAAAGGCACCCAACAGAATGGGAGAAGATATTTGCAAATGACATATCAGATAAAGAGTTGGTATCCAAAATCTGTAAAGAACTTACCAAACTCAACACCCAAAAGCCAAATAATCCAGTGAAGAAATGAGCAAAAGACATGAATAGACACTTCTCCAAAGAAGATACCCAGATTGCCAACTGACACATGAAAAAATGCTCAACATCACTCATCATCAGGGAAATACAAATCAAAACCACCATGAAATACCACCTTACACCTGTCAGAATGTGAACATTAACAACTCAGGCAACAACAGATGTTGGTGAGGATGTGGAGAAAGAGGATCTCTTTTGCATTGTTGGTGGCAATGCAAGCTGGTGCAGCCACTCTGGAAGACACTATGGAGGTTCCTCAAAAAACTAAAAATAGGGGCGCCTGGGTGGCGCAGTCGGTTAAGCGTCCGACTTCAGCCAGGTCACGATCTCGCGGTCCGTGAGTTCGAGCCCCGCGTCAGGCTCTGGGCTGATGGCTCGGAGCCTGGAGCCTGTTTCCAATTCTGTGTCTCCCTCTCTCTCTGCCCCTCCCCCGTTCATGCTCTGTCTCTATCTGTCCGAAAAATAAATAAAAAAAAAAAAACGTTGAAAAAAAAATTAAAAAAAAAAAAAAACTAAAAATAGAACTACCCTACAACCCAGCAATTGCACTACTAGGCATTTATCTATGGGATATAGGTGTTTTGAAGGGACACATGCACCTACATGTTTATAGCAGCACTATCAACAATAGCCAAAGTATGGAAAAATCCAAAATGTCCATTGATGGGTGAATGGATAAAGAGGATGTGGTGTGCGCGCACGCACACACACACACACACACAGTATTACTTGGCAATCAGAAAGAATGAAATCTTGCCATTTGCAGCTATGTGGATGGAACTGGAGGGTATTATGCTAAGTGAAATTAGTCAGAGAAAGACAAAAATCATATGACTTCACTCATAGGAGAACGTTAAGAGACAAAACAGATGAACATAAGGGAAGGGAAACAAAAATAATATAAAAACAGGGAGGGGGACAAAACAGAACAGACACATAAATGTGGAGAACAAACAGAGGGTTGCTGGAGGGGATGTGGGAGGGGGTATAGGCTAAATGGGTAAGTGGCACTAAGGAATCTACTCCTGAAATCATTGTTGCACTTTATGCTAACTAATTTGGATGTAAATTTTAAAAAATAATAAATAAATAAATAAATAAATAAATAAATAAATAAATAAATAAATAAATATTTTAAAAAGTTAAAAAAGAAGATGATACCCTTTTTGAGATAATTTTTTAAATTAAATTAACCACTTTTATGTCATTTTAATATTTAACTTGAGATGGTTCTAGCCTGATGACCGACTAGCTTGGAGAAACTCAATGTGCAAGAGAATTACATTTATATGAATTGCAAAACTAATTTAAAAAATGCTGAAATGGCACATTTGTTTCAGATATACTAGCCTTTAAAAATCTAAAATCATATACTGGAAGCACCTTCTTTCTAGATTTTTCTGACTGCAAAAGTTTGGATTACTTCCTCGGATTTGAACCTCCCCTCTTCTTTTTCCTTTGGTGAGGTGGGTGGGGGGCGGGGCTTGTCTTGCTGATGCCCCATCACTCCTCTTCAAGTGGGACAAGACTCCTTAACTTTAAAGATAAACCATGACATCAGGAAGAAAATCTCACCTGGAGTCTCCACCCGGCGATAGTGGTAGGGGTTAATGCACACCTCTTTCTGCTTGAATCCAAATGGGAACTCACAGCACTCCAGCGGCTTCAACTCGTGGTGAGACTGGAGATCAGGCCAGCGCCACACTCGACAGTAAATGACGTGGGGCAACCCCTTGTGGTGGGACACCTGCAGCCGCCCATCCAGGGACCTGGGAATTGTAACACATTTGCTGGGCTGCCCCGGGCAGCTGAGGGCCCTCTCCAGCTCATCCATGGCTCCTTTCTTCTTCTTTAATTTCTTTACTAAAGAGTCTACTGCCTTCTCTGCCCACTTTTCCTCTTCATCTCCTTGCTTCCAGCCTAGCAGTCTCTTCACTGCCGGGCTGGTGAAGGAGAAGAGGGAGCTGATGGGGGTGCTGGAGTGCATAAGAGGTGAACTGCAGGTGTCCAGTGCAAAGAGGACCTGGACAGATAACCCTTTATTGCCTGCAGGGCCTGAGGGAAGTATGTAACAAGTAACTCTCCAGGGATGTCATAGGTACAAACTCTGCAGGGATGTCACAGGTACAAACTCTGCAGGGTTGTCACAGGTAGAAACTCTCCAGGGATGTCATAGGTCTTCCTTTTCTTCTGGAAGTAACTGACTGATTCAGGCTGGGAACTGTGTTGACTTTCTGCTAGGTCCTAGAATAGGCTGGCCAAGTCTGAAAAACAAGAAAAAAACACTCCAATCAGCTTAATCAGGATACTTTTCAGAAAAAAATTAAAGGTTGGATATAAGGAAGGAAATACATTTCAAATGTTTTGGACTTGAAAACTCTTAGTCATCTTTGGATCTTCCTTCTCCATTATCCCTTGACCCAAGTCTTGGTGATTCTGCCTTCAAAATGTCTTCTAGAATTTGAAACTTCCTCTCCATTTCCACCAGTATCTGAGGCCTAGCCCACCTCACCATCCCTAGACTACTGCAACAGATTCTGAAGTGGCTCCTCTCTTCCAATTCAAATAATCCATTAAATCCCAAATATAAGTTTTAATGAGTCATTTTCCTATTTCAGAAATTACAGTGGCTCCTTAGTTTCCCAAGCATAAACTCCTCTGCCTAGATTTGAGAGCCTCTGTAATCTTTCCTCAACGTGCTCACACTTCTCCCTTTCTCAATTACAGTTTATGCAAGTAACCCATCTTCACTGATGAAAGAATATGTACGTGGAATAAAAAAATTAGGACACTAATAACCTCACCATTTGTATATGTTCTTCCAAATGACTTTACAGGGACAATGGTTCCCAAAGTGTGACCCAAGGACTCCTGCGAGTCCCAGAGTTCCTTTCAGAGAGCTGCAAGGCTCTCTTTTCCAACTACATATCTGTGTGTGCTAGACTTTTCTTCATGTATTTCAACTTTAAAAATATATCACAACAGATTATATGCAGAAACAGGTAAGAGAATTCCACGTGTCATCTATTAACCAGGCATTAAAGGGATTTGCAGAGATATAAAACAATAACACTCTTTCCAATAATTCTTTTTAAATATAGTTTTTTAAATAAAAATGTTTATGCTAATAAAAAAAAGAAAATAAAAATCTAAAATCACTCTTTTGGAAACTTCTTTAGAGACAATAGCATTTTGAATATATTTATAGTGCTTCCAAATACTGGTCTATATGTTCATTTTGTTTTCTTCATATCTGTAGGTTAGGAAAATGATTAGTACAGTTGCCATGCCTTGCTGTAATTTAATAATACAGGAAAAAAAAACCTAATCATGTTGATATTATGCAGATTGTTTTCATTTTAAACCATTCATTTGATAATTCAACTTGTGGGTTTTTGTTATTGTTTTGCTTGTTTCGTTGGTTTTATTTACTTTTGGATGCATAAAAAAAATCCAAACTAATAATTTAAATATGAGTGCTTATAAACCCACATAGACCATCTGTACACAAGTACAGTTTTCCTAGGCAATTAAAAAATATTTTAAAAAATTATACCAATGAAATCCCTGTCTTTTAACATAGGATGATTTTAAATTGAAGAAACTTGTATCTGCAAGTTTCCATTAAAAATACTCACTAGTTACAAAGAAATGAGGAAATTGAAGCCATTTTTTTTACTTGTAAAACCTCTAAAGTAGAAAGACTTATAAAATGCAATCTCAGAATCTCCCTCAAGGCAACATTCCTGGTAACTAATAATAACAAATAGGATTCTGTTTGTTTTCTCTGATAAATGATTAAATAGATGTCCATTTCTTACCTGTTTATTTAAGAATATTTTAATTTCATAGTTCTCATTAATGTTCTGTAACAGTAGTGTATTAAAATCAAAATTTGCAAAACATTTATGGATTGGATGACTTTCAAAAAATATAATGGTAACAAATTTACTAACATATGAATATAAATCACAGTGAAGTGGAATGTAAGTATTCCAGAGGGAGGCACTTAGTTAAGGAGCAATTCTCACTAAATGTCCAGACCTCACATTTCAATATGCTTTATTTGTTTTCTCTTTATGGTTGTAAACACATTATATGAAGGAAACTATATTATGCTGATATTTCAGAATTTGATGAGCCCCAAATATCACTAAATACGATAGACTTCTGGTGTTCATTTAAAGAAAAAATTATTTTAACCATTTCCCTGATGAGAATACTGAAGCACCATGCGGTAGTAATTTTCCCAGGCTAAAAAGTGGATGTAGCTAAGCTAGTCTGGTTTTCTTCAGAGCCTCATATCCTTTTTGTACCATCAGTTCCTGATCTATGGGCACAAGCCTGGGCATGTAATAGAGTCTTTGGTAATCATGATACCCCGTACTCCTGGCAACAGTGATTGCACCAAGAGGTGGACATATCACCCAAGCGTGGTTGATGAGTGTCTTTCCTTAGGGTCAATATGTGGATAGTAGGAGAGGGGTTTTCATATATGTGGGATTCCAAAATAGCAATTCCCATTTCTAGTTTTGACCATCTGGAGAGACATTATGGAAGAGAAGAGGATTAGGCCAACACTCAGAGAGAAACAGAGAATTATAGAAAATAAACATAGAATGGAAGAGATACATTTTTCTTAGATGGTTGGAGTCCTCAGATTATTGTCTGTGAGATCGATTTCTTTCTGTTGTCCTTTAATTTATGTAAGCTATCCCTGTGGCATTAGTGGTTAATTGAGCCAGATAATTCCTTAAGATTCAAATGAGGTTTGAAATGCACATTGTCCTAGTTCTTAAGTCTATGTTCTTTAAAATTTTTATGTTATTTTTTATTATTTTTAGAGAACTTTTAGATTGACAGCAAAACTGAATAGAAATTACAGAGATTTCTCATATTACTCCTGCTCCCACATGCACAATCCCCCCCCCCCCCATTATCAACATCTATGCTCTTATACATTATAGTGATGTTCATTTTTTATTTAAAAAAAAAGATTTTTGGGGTGCCTGGGTGGCTCAGTCGGTTGAGCGTCCGACTTCAGCTCAGGTCACGATCTCGCGGTCCGCGAGTTCGAGCCCCGCGTCGGGCTCTGGGCTGATGGCTCAGAGCCTGGAGCCTGCTTCCAATTCTGTGTCTCCCTCTCTCTCTGCCCCTCCCCCGTTCATGCTGTGTCTCTCTCTGTCTCAAAAATAAATAAACATTAAAAAAAAAAAAGATTTTTTTCAGCCATAAGCAGAAGCCAATTTACTTCAGATTGGCCTTGTTCCTTTCAGATATTGCCCTCCATGTGATATTTGTGTCTCAACTCTGGAAAACAAAGAGAAATTTGGATGCATCACATATTTCTTTAAAGCTTTCTGTGACTATCAGAGCAGAGTAAATAGTCTGATATTGAAAAACAAGAGGCACAAAGCTGAAGACATTCTTGAGATTCCTTTGTAGCCAAGGAATGGATGAATAAATTATAAAGGAGATGTAAAAGAAAAGCTTGAAAAATTAATGGAGGTATAAGTGATCAAGCTCACTGTGATCTGATGTGAAATTATTTATTCTGGTCAGATCAGAAGAGCAGACACTATAGCACCAAAGGTGTCTGGTAACACTTCTTTATGGTAACACCATTTCAACACATCCAAGTTTATAGCATGTTTTCCAACTGTATGTAAGAGCATAAACATAAACATAGATACATTTAAAAAAATAAGTTACTAGCTCATTAGTTTGATTAATTATGACATGACTTTCCTATTTGTCCTACGTTTCTGGGTGCTTTTCTCCTCACTACATTTATAACCTCGTGATATTACAGAAAATTTCAGTGAAATATTTCCAGTGAAAACAAGTAAAATGAAAATGTGTAGCTCTTCAGTGTTGGTTAATTCAAACAAAACCTGATACTAGTCTTTATGTCTTTCATAGAGCACTCATGTAGGTTATTTCATGCATTGGCATTAGAGCTTTCCCCATTGCTGCTTCCTCCAACAAATGAGTCAACAAAATGAGTGCTGAGTTTTTATTTGAGCAAACCCAAATATCAATGCCCTGTGATGTTGGGATAGAGAGAGGTACTGATGATTAGAAATCATGGAAAACCTATGGGAGTTGTTTTGAAAATAATAAATCCAGAGTATCAATATCTTTGAATGGTATTTGAACCAATCCAGGAAGATCATAATGTGAATTAGGAATCTACCCCAAGAGCCAGCTGGCTGGTGGTGAGTAAAGAATATGAGATTGAATGGTAGAGCTCTGAGTATCTGGTCCAGAGTGCATAAAATGAAAATTCAAGGGCCAAAGGTAGATTCAAAGCAAATAAATCTTGAAATCTGGTGATAATATAAAACGGGGTTCCAAGTGGTCTAGAATAAGGGAGTATGTAAATAAAGTTAGCAGATTGTGGGTTAGAATACAAGTAATCAGCCACACTTTATTAAAAAAATTAAAAGCCTGGATATATACATCATGTTCAGAAAATGGAGAATATGGTTAAGTTTTATGTTGGGAAAGGGAATGTGTGGTAGATGAAGTCTATCTACAGTGGAATCTATAAGTAGACCACGTGTCTGTTAATTAACTGTGGCAATAGAAGAATAAATCGAGCTGGTCAGCTTCATGAACATGACTTTTTGTTCATTACATTTTCCTCTATTCTGAACACTGCCTCAGGAAAGAAAAGGAAGACCATGGAGTGTGCAATTGTTTCCCTGCCCAAACATTCTATCAGCTTTGATCATACTTTGATGTTGAAAATAAATTAAGTCCAATCCATTTGTTTCTCTCATCTATCTCTTGATTTCTCACTATTCCATTTCTGAGCTGTCTTGAATGAGAATTAATTTTTACTGTGCCTTCCCATAGACTGAGGAGAGAATGTCTTCATGCATGAAATTTCTGCAGTGTTTTTTCAGTCTAACATTATTGCTTCTCAGCACTCTTTCAGTACTTGAGTCTTTGGAGGAAGTCTTTACAGAATAGGCAATGAGCATCAAGCAGGTAGAATTCTGGGTTATTGTGTCTTTAGGAGAGACAGAAAGCTCTGTCCCTTGGTAAGCTCAGGTAAGAAGAGTCTTTTTCCCTTTCCTTAGCCCTGAAGTCTCAGGGAATGTGTGGATAAGAGGAAATTCAAGCAATTTAAAGAATAATTCATTTTTATTCAATCATGAGAGCAGGTTTTCTGAAAAGTTTGATGAAGAGAGCACTGCTTTTTTCCTCAGCTAAATTTTAAACAGTACATATTCTAATACCCATGTCTACTCTGGTGATAGCAGAAAATTAAAGGAGGAAATTAAATGCAATAGGTAACCACCTTATCTGTTTATCTAGTTTATATGTATCAAATGAAATAATGACTATGAAGTCTAGCTTACAATCTCTTAATGATATTGGTGTCATTAACCTTCACATGACTCAGTTTCTTACTCAGCCAAATGGGGATGAAAGGCTTTTTCAGAGTCTCACCTCTAATATCAGCAATGTAGGGGATGAAAAATCAGTTTTCCACTACGCTTTCAGGTTCTTTGCTGACACCCTCTTGTAATAATATGTACACCTCCTGTATTCATGGAACATGCCCAGGAAAATAGTAGGGCCCAAGCCACCACATTAAATACCATGTCCAGGAAAAGACAAAAAATGATGTTGGGAGTAGGGGCAGGCAATTATGGAAGGCTGTCACATGAAGCACAGTAAAAAAAAAAAAAAAAAAAAAAAAAAAAAAAAAAGGCATGGCTGTTATACAGATTTAAGTTGGTACCTTCTCCATTGCTCAAAGTTTCTTTAAAAAAATAAAAGTTTCTTATAGAGTCATCCTTCTTTTCTTGGTACAAAGAAGACACATGCATGGATATTTATCTTATAAAAGTCTCTTTGTTAACTTTTACTTGGTTTTAGGACTTCTCTTCTGTCTATAGTTACTTAAAAATAATCATTTCAACATACTCCTTACACCAAAGAGGCACATTTTGGGATGGCAGATTCTGCTCTTCTGCAAAACATTGGATTAGAATTTAAGAATTTCTACTTCCAGTCTCATAAATTCTGCTTACCTGCATCTCAAAGGAATTACTGCATGTCAAAGAGCAATGCAGACAGAACAAACTTACACCAGAGAGAGTGGCAGGACCTAAGAAAAGAGAAGCCAGGAATTAGGACTATCAAGGTAAGGAATCTAGACTCTGTCTAGTAGATGTCCATCAGTATGGCCTTAAAGCAAAGATCTGACATAATAGATTTGCTTTTTGTAAAGACTCCCTAAAAAAGAAGAAGGTAACTTATCTCAGGTGTCAGTTGGGAGAAAGTGTATAGTTTGCATCATACACTAGAGGGTCGCCTGTATGAAAGTGGTAGCACAGGACAGAAAAACTTATCCAGAGGAAGAAGGAATGGAAGTAGAGGTCTTTATATCACTTCTGAGTTCTCAGTGTCCCTTGAAAGCAAGAGCCAAGGAAAAAAGAGTGTCAGTATCATGCCTCTAAGGACAGAGATGCCAAGGTGCATCTGGAGGTGGGCTTTGAGGTGACTATCTGAAGCAGGTTTTCTCAAAGTGTGGCCCTGGACCGACAGCCTAATATGAACTGGGAATTTGTTAGAAATGTGAATTCTTGGAACTCATGCTAGGACTTCTGAATCAGAATATCTGGAGGTGGCCCTGGGAACCTATGTTTAACAAGTTCTTGAGGTGATTTTGAAGTTTGAGAAACACTAGAACTAGAAAAATGGCTCTTAACTGGGGTAATTTATCTCTTTAGGGGACATTTGGCAATATCTGGAAATGGTTCTTTTTTTTTATTTTTTTTAACGTTAATTCATTTTAGAGAGAGAGAGTGCAGGTGGAGAAGGGGCAGAGAGAGAGTGAGACACAGAATCTGAAGAAGGCTCCAGGCTCCTAGCTGTCAGCACACAGCCAGATGTGGAGCTTGAACTCACGAACTGTGAGATCATGACCTGAGCTGAAGTTGGGTGCCGAAGTGACTGAGCCACCCCGGCACCCCATGGTTCTTTATTTACATTTGTCTTTCATTCTTATTCTCTTCCTCCTTGTGTCTCTGTCTCTATCTCTCTCTCTCTCTCTCTCTCTCTCTCTCTCTCCACACACACACACACACACACACACACACACACACACACTTGAATGTGTACATATGATTTTATAATTTATCATTCCACTTTTACCAAAGAGAATATCAAGGCACAGTAATGTTAAGTATCTTTCCAAAATGTTTATTTGAACCTAGATTTTTTTTTTCTGGATTTGGTCATCTCCCTCCTTCTCTTTTCTCATCCTTCTCTCCCTTTCAAAATTGAACTGTTAATTTTAATGTGTGTGTGTGTTTTAGTTAGGTTTTATGATACAAAGATGAACAATATGAGATTCTTGTCTGCAAGGATTTCATTGTGCCTTGGGGTAAACATCACATTTGTTGATTTTGTGTGTACAACTGCTACAGTAAATATTATCTAGAATTATTTAGGTTTTTGGATGAGGAAGAAGTGGGGGAATCCAAGAAGTTTTCCCAAACAGTGATACATTTCAAAGTCCCCCCCAGTAGGCTGGGAAACAATCATTAACAGTAGAAAGAAGCACACAACTTGTGTCTTTTATTATCTTGTTCTTAAATATTTAAAATCCTCCAAAAACCAAGATGGATTTAAAAATAATATACAAGTGAAGAAGCAAAACTCAGAGAGATGAAGTAACCAAGGTCACACAGCCAGTAAATGGTAGAGTTGGGACTGGGTTTCACAGATAGATGGCTTAATGGTCATTCAAACAGCAATAAAATTTCCCATGACTGATGGCTTAGAATTCTCATTCATAAGTCCAGGTTTGAGGAGCTATGCATGGGAAGAGATGGAATGGGAAGGAAGGAGGTGGAAAGAAATGGGGTCAGAAAGGATGTTTGGGTCCAGACACTAACATGGAAATACTAGTCCATTAAAGGAGAATAACAAAGACAGGTGCCATGTTTGATTTCCTGTAAAGCTCTCTTGCCTCCAAGATTCCTTCCTCTACAATGAACAGGGGAATCCTTTTAATTACAGGATTTCTCATTCTACCCTCTAATTAAAACACTTCTGTGAATTCCCCTAATAGAATGGGGTATAAACCTATTTGACATTGAAGTCCCTTCAAACATAAGGACTGAGCCTGGTACCTCATCTATTCCTCATGTGCCCTGAAGAGTAATGCTCCGAAGACGACCTGACACTAATGATCACTTCTTCACCTACTGCATTCCCTAGTAGAGTGATTATAAATCTGTTTGAGAGATTACTAGTTTATTTTATTTTTTTTTTGGCCTCTCCCTTTTCTTTTTTCTTTTTTCTTTTTTCTTTTTTCTTTTCTTTTCTTTTCTTTCTTTTTTTTGATGGATCAAAATCTAGTAAAGTATAATGAAGTAGATTATTAGAAAAATGAATTAGAAAGACCCAGGCTATATTGTCTTTTCATTATTAGATTTAGTTGATTAAGTACTCTGTCAAGGCATCTATAAATGTTTCTAGATGCGTAGCCTTAATTTTTGTACTTATCATATCATGAATTAGTAATAGAGGACTGGCACAAATTTCTTCACCACAATTGATTAGTATACATAGCATTAAAGTATCCGTAGTCTAAACCCCCTGAATGACACTCCTTGGAGTTGTGAGCTCAGGCACTTTGGGGTTTTTTTATGGCTCTAGCTTCTATTTTGCTAGCCCTGCTGTATAGACTTCAGTATTTAAATTTAAAACACATTTTTTGAACATGAACTCTCTTCGTATCCAGAGAAAGAAGTGAATGATAGTGCTTCCTATTCCAGGTCCATTTAAAGGGCACAAAATATACAAAGTATATGCATTCCTAATAATGCAGTATATTACGAAGGATGAATAAGATTCTTTTGGAATAAAGAAGTTGATGTATTGCATGAAGGGCAAATGAACCAGAAAATGCTTCTGGATAAAACGTTTTTTAACAAAGAATGGACCCAGTGTTTTGAATATCAATTCTAGCCCCACTTAATGCCTGTATATAGCACACTGCTTAGCTTAAGTGCTCAATTAGAATAAATTATTTCAATGAATTGCTCATTTAAAAATGTTTAATTTTATGTTACATGAATTTCATCTCAACCACAACAACAAAAGAATATAGAATTAAAAAAAAATTTTCCATACAGTCTTTACCTGAAGAGTGAAAGTCAAATGGTGGCAAGCAATTTTTCTAAATAAGTGATTTAGATAAAAATACTGTTGAAGTAAAAAAGATACATAGAACTCCAGATCAATATTTTCTGTTAAGATTCACAGAATCCTTTCTCAGAGTAAACTTTTCTTTGCCTTTGGAAACGTGAATATTTCTTATACAAGAACTTCTCTACTGAGAACAATAAAATCAGACTCAGTTTTGGTTATATATATCAGTGTGATTGAATATAAATAATGGAGCACCAGTCTTCCCTAAAGTATGAAATAGTATATGGAAGATTTTGTGTAAATTCAAGTGGATAAAAAAAAAAACACAAAACTAAACTAAAAATTTTTCCTCCTTTACCTTCCTTCAAGTAAATATTAACAAATAAATGTATAAATATATATATAAAACTTTAATTACTTTATATGTATTATATATCATGTAGATATATCTGTACATATATGTATACAAAAAAACTGAACAAGAAGGAAAAGACTTTTTGAAGGTAATCAGAAGTGATGATCTCTGACTAAACTGGAAGGAATATTAAATGCTTTCAGAACTATGATTTTCATTCGATTATAAGATCAGACTGCACAGATATAGGAAGGGTTTCTGTTAAAATGAAACCAAAAACTAATAAAATCATAATGAGTTATATATTTGAGGATTATTGCATGATAGGGTTGAGTATTTCTAGATCGAACAGGAGGTAAGACAAGGGGATGACTTTGTTTTTACTCTACCATTGTTGTAATTTTGGTTTTTGCATCAAATACACGAAAAAATCTATTTTAAAAAGCAAATATGTTAAAGAAGAGGAAAGTAACCGGAACCTAAGAGTCAGGAATTCTGAGGATGATTTTCTACTCTACTATTGTATCTGTAACTACTGATAACTAGCAAGGTTCAGACAGGTTAGGGAGCTGAGAAAGGCTTCCACAGTAGTGGGAGAATTGTGAGGTGGAAAAGGGGTAAGTTTATGCAAACATTGACATTGAGAGAGGCCATTTGGCAGGCCGTTTTGATGCAGCCCAGTCAATTCCCCTAAAATTGCTTTGTTAAACTTTCTTTCATCTTCCTTTCTTGATATAATTAATTACCCCCCTGGCTACATCCCAAACGTCACCTGCACACTTGCAACTTCACAGCTGAGGATGTCTCAAGCGAAACAGTGCTGAGGGTTTACTCTCTAAATTTCTGATCCTAGCCTCATGTGGGATGCTTTGCGGTCCTTCTAATACATTCACTATTCCATCATACAAGATAATTATTTCACATTCTCTTTTCTTTACTCAACCTTCAATCTTCACTTTCAATTTATGACCTGGGTTCCTATTTCCCTGACAAAATTCAAGCAATTTGAAGATAATTTCTGCACATTGGCAACTCCACACCTCCTAATCCTGTGCCTTTGTATCAGTAAACCCTGTGGTTGTTTCTTCCCATTACTGTAAATAAAATCCTCATTGTCCTGAGGTCAACCCTTCACTTCTATACCAATTCTCATTCCCTCTTACTATTTATGTACAAAAATAAATCATTCCAGCAATTGGCATGTCATTCTTTCCAGCATCTACCCACCTCCCTGGTTGGGTAAATCTCAGTGCCATACAGAGGAGCTATAATATATTGAATCTAAAATGACCAATAATATCTCTATATTCCTCTTCTCCCTCCACCTGTCACACTATCTTCTCTCTTTACTTTTAAAACCATTAAATGTTTTCACTTCCTTCTGCTCTATGCTTCCTCTCTTCCAGTCATCTCTCAAACCCACTTCAATTAGGGATTCACCTCCACAATTTAATTGAGAAGCCTCTTGGAATAAACCTCATAATGTCAATTCTAATAATCAGTTTTTAGTTTTAATGATTTATTTCATGTATCATCACCAATCCATTACTTCTTTTTTCTAAATATGTTTTTCCCTTGACTATTTATATAGAACTCCTCTTGGCTGCCCTTCTAGTTAGCTGTTTCTTCTCTATATCTTTTGTGGATTCTCCTCATCTTCCAAATACCTAAATCTTATAGTGTCAAGGATTGAGACATTGGGTCTCTTTTCCATCTATAATGACTCTTCAAGTTCCACATCTACTCTCAAGGCTTAAAAAAAACCTTACATCTCCTGACAGCTTACAACTGTATACCTCCAGTTTGGCCATTTCACTGGACTATATATCCAACTGTTTCTCTACATCTCTGCTTAGACTGCTAACAGATATTTCAAACACAACATATTAACCCATGTTTGGATTTTGTTCCTCCAAACATAATCCTTCTCCATGCCACTCCACATCTATAAATGGCAATTTTACCTTTCAAAGTAATTGAACTCTTAAAACTTGAAAACATTGATGGTATCTTTTTATCCTTAACATAACACATCTAATCCATCAACAACTTTTGTTTGTTTTATTATCGAAATACATCCACCATTTTACGTCTTATCTTTTCCTTAATTGCTGTCTTCCTTCTCCAAACCATTGGCAGTGGTATCTGGCTCACTACAGTCATCATTTAGCTGGTTTTGCTGCCACTACCTAGTGGGGTGGGTTTTATTTTAACTCTTACTATGATCATCATGACTCTGCTAAAAAACATTTTCCCTCCTATTTCTCAAAATTCATGTTATTCACTGCCTGTAGTCAAATAAGACAAAATCAGTTTTTGGATAATCTGTTTGCACAAAAAGTCTTCATTCAACAAGATTGTCCCAAACTAAGAAACTTGTAAGAGTACTAAATTGGAGAATAGCAAAATGTGCTTTAGCAGAATGCAGAAGGATTTGAACCTATGACACATAAGAAAGTATTAACCAACAGGTTCCACAGGACTCATGGAGGAAGCAGTTCCCAGAGCAAAGTAGTAAGAAGTAATATATTAAATCCTAAATAGTAAAACTATTTAGGATATTTATTTAATAGCAAAAATATTTGACAAATGTCAAATATTTATCAAATTTCTCTTTATATTGATTATGGCTCCTTTTTGATAGGCAAGGGCAAAAAACTTGAATGGTTATTGCCTGAATAGATAGTGGATACCAAAATACTGAAGATATTCAGTAGATAATGGATTCCCAACCACTGGAGATACTCTCAAACATTAGAATTGCAGGGTGTTTCATCTGAGATTTAGTATTAATATTGCATCAGACAACCCACACATTTCCTTCCAGCTTACAATCAAACATTAACACTTACTCATGGTTACTGTATACGCAAGTCCTGTATCTCACACTTGCTTTCAAGAATCTAACAGTGTGGTAGTTAGATCAAAAAAAGACATCATGGGGCATCTGGGTGGCTCAGTCAGTTAAACATCTGACTGTTGATTTCGACTTAGGTCATGATCTTAGAGTTCATGGGATGGAGCCCTACGTCAGGCTCTGTGCTGACAGTAAGAAGCCTGTTTGGGATTCTCTCACTCCCTCTCTCTCCAACTTTTTTAAAAGACATAATACTTTTTTAAAAGACATAATACAATAGATACTGTGATCATGCATTAGTTTACTATTTCTGCCATAACAAATTACAACATACTTAGAAGCATCAGCCAAACAAATATATTATCTTAAAGCTCTGTAGGTCAGAAGTCTGACACAGGTCTCACCTGGTTAAAATCAAGGCAATGAAGGGGATGCATTTCTTTCTGGAGGCTCTAGGGGGGAATGTGATAATACTAACATAGTGAAAATAGGCTCCTTCTTACCTCACAGAAAAACTCTAGGGATATTGGCAGCAAATATGTATGGAGCTTTAATAAAGCTAGCTCTGTATTGTTTGTTTTAAGACTACAATAACACCTTCACTATAATTTAATAAATTCTTAATATTTCCAATGACTGGTACGGAATAATCAATCAGCTACAATCTCTGTCCTCAATTGATTTATGTAGTGGAGGGAAATAAGACAATTAAATGAAAACCATTACACAGAGTAAAGCCTGTACTAGAAGTAAGATGCTAGGGGAACACAGATTAGGAAAACATAATGAAGATTGGAATAGGTTTCCAAAGAAAAGCAATATTTGGTAAGAGAAAGAGAAATGATACTCCACATAGAGGAGGATGTGAGAAGTGTGGAAGGTGATGATTTATTGTGTTTCTTCAACTGGACATGAATGCCTAGTGTAGAAACTATATGATAGGGGGAGGAGCGTTCAATGGCATGTTGGGGAGTAAATAAAGGTTAAACTAGTGTTAGGATTAAAGTTTATATTTTGCCAAATATGTGCAGCTACTAGGAAATCATATTTGTCAACATAACTATTCCACTAAAATATGGCCTGCTTTTCTTGTCCCCAGTTCTGGGCTGCTGAAGTCACTTAGCTAAGTACCAACACCATAAAGTATAATTAAACACACTATAGAAGGGCATAAAACATTACTTTTGCCTCTGAGCTGCACAGAACATATAGTTAAATCAGGTAGACTTAATGGTATCCATTCATTCCTTCTATAGATAGTCAGGGATGTTAAAATCACAGACACTATGTTTCTTCCTCCCTTTCAGATGTGTTATACTAAATAAACACCATAATGGCATCTGTGAAAAAAATAAGCGGTAGGAAATGCATATAGCATGGAGCTTGGCTCTTAGTAGACCTAATTCTTTACAGAACATGAAATAAATGATGAAAAATTTGCCCATTTCTAGTTGTAGAATGGAAATAAGTGAATATTAGGAATCTGACAGACTTGAATTCAAATCGGAATACTAGATCAATGATTTATTTCTGTATGACCTTGACCAATTCTGGCATCCCTTTTTAGTGTCAATTTTCTCATTTTTATTTTTATTTATTTTTGAGAGACAGAGCACAAGCAGGGGAGGGGCAGAGAGGGAGGGAGACACAGAATCCGAAGTAGGCTCCAGGCTCTGAGCTGTCAGCACAGAGCCCAATGCAGGGCTCGAACCCTTCAGCTGTGAGATCATGACCTGAGCCAAAGTTGGAGACTTAACCAACTGAGCCACACACGCGCCCCTCAATTTTCTCACTTTTAAATGGCAATGATTGTATTGATTTTGCAGAATTGGTTTTTTATTTATAATTTAGATATACACATGATAAAATACATTGTTCGATTTAATTTATTCCAATTCAAATGTCAATATGTGGCAGATTTTTAAAAACTAATCATTTAGCAAATTTAAATTTATTTCCTCTCAATTCTTTTCAGTTCAACCATTAGCAGTATCAAACTTAATCATTTAAATGGATGATAGGCAAGGCATTATAAGAGGTTATTGCCATCTTTTCAGATGCTTGCTTTCACGATGATGGATTATCACTACATAGAGGTTAAAATGAATGATGGAAGAAAGTTGGCTCCCTGTGGGAGTTTCCAAGAAACTGTAAGAATATACACAGGGCTGGGCTGGTTTCTTTCAATACTAAAAATACATTAATACCTGTTAATATATCTTTTTCTTTCCCCATTTGATGGACCATTTATTTTATGTAGGTTTTCATTTACTCATTAAAGTGGTATGCACCATTAGCTTGGACTCTAAGTAGATAGCAACATAATAAGCTACCTGCTGACCATCTCTGGAGTCCTCCCACGCATTCCCAGAATTCAGTAGCAGAATTTCATATTCTTCATGCGATCTTCGCATTTTACACATGTTTTATTATTGTCTTTTGTTCACTTCTAATAGTCTCTGTTGACAATCATGATGAAAAGGACTCTTGGTGATATTTTTTTTCATTGAGGTATGTTTCCCCTCTCCAACGTGTGCTTATTTGGCTTCTAAACATTCTATTATTAACCTTTATGTTTGAAATCATAAAATGTTCCATGAAAGTTTAGCTAAAGAAGGTATTTTTATAATAGATTTGTGAAGCTTGTTTTATTTATTTTTTTTTAATTTATTTATTTTGAGAAAGAGCATGGGCAGGGGAAGTGCAGAGAGAGAGAGGGAGAGAATTCTAGGCAGGTTCTGAGCTGTCACCATGGAGCCCCATGTGGTGCTCGATCTCATGAACTGTGACATCATGACCTGAGCTGAAACTAGGAGTCGGGAACTTAACCACCTGAGCCACCCAGGCTCCCCGTGAAGCTAGTTTTAAATAAGAGAAGTAATATGAGTCCATTTGGGACTTTTGCAAATTGCAGAAATACATGAAGGTGAAATAACACTCATCCATTCATTATTTTCCCTAATAGTATTACTATTAAATTATAATACTATTACTCTGCTATATTACTATACTATATGATATTATAATACTATTACAATTATTCTATTATTTTAAAATAAATTTGTATTATGGATAGGTTGTATTGTGACTTTGCAATTTACATTTTTGTTGTTCAGAATACACATTGCTGTGGCAAAACAAAATCAAACCAGCAAGTACACGAACAACACAATAACAAACCCCTTTTGGATAGCATCACTCTACATTCCCTTCCCCTGTAAAGAAAACTATAGCCAGACAGACGTGAAGGCTGTGACAGCAAATTTTATTCAGCACTATTGCAATAGGAGAAAACAGACCCCCATATAGACTGGGCTGGATTTTGAATATAAGAAGGATAATGGGAATGTACAGCCAAGGAGCCGGGGTGTTGGTGAATGAAAAATTACAAAGAGAAAATTTTATGTCTGGGGAATTTTGGCTGAACTGAATAACAGGATTCCTGCTGAAGGCAGGCCAAGGTTATCAGATACCAAGGGTGAGGAGTGAGGAATTCTGAATTCTGATCACATGTGGAGGGGGATCAGCTATCAGGCTGGGGATTTGGGGGTATTGTTGTTAAACAGACTTAACAAGTTCTTGCTAAAACTGGACTTTACAAGGAAATGCACAGATGGGCCTAGGAGAAGGTTCATGAATCTGATTAAAATTGGGTCAAGCAAAGAATCTTTTTCTTTTTTTCTTTTTTTATTAAAAAAAATTTTTAATGTTTATTTATTTTTGAGACAGAGAGAGACAGAGCATGAACAGGGGAGGGTCAGAGAGAGGGAGACACAGAATCTGAAACAGGCTCCAGGCTCTGAGCTGTCAGTACAGAGCCCGATGCGGGGCTCGAACTCACGGACCGCGAGATCATGACCTGAGCCCAAGTCTTTCGCTCAACTGACTGAGTCAGTATGAAAAAGAATCTTTTCCATATCAAAGAGATAAATGTCAGAAGAAGGATATAACACAAGTAAAATGTGACAATTTTCTATTGTTGCTAGTGTTACTATTACTTTTGAGTGCTGTGTGTTAATTACCTACATGTTAAGTGCTTTACTGAAATATTTTATTCTGCAACTAGTTTTCTATATTCAGTAGAATTATCTTCCCAATTTTACAGTTAAGAAACTGTGTCAGGGTGTGCAATCACTTCGGCAATTCCACACAGCTGCTAAGAATAAGGCAGGTTTAGGGGTGCCTAGATGGCTCAGTTAGTTAAGCATCCGACTCTTGATTTCTGCTCAGGTCATGATCTCATAGTTTGTGGCCCTGAGCCCTACTTGGGATTCTCTTTCTCCTCTCTCTTTGCCCCTCCCCCTGCTTGCAGTCTCTCTCTCTGTCTGTCTGTCTCTCTATATTAGGTAATTAAAAATGTTCTATGAAAAATGATCAACTATTTCTTAGGTTTTCCTCTAAGTTGAAACCTTTCCTGACAGGTGGCAACTAAATGTACTGAGGTAGAGGGAGTATAGTTTGGGGCATATTAGGTAAGTAGTTGACTCTAGAATACTCTTTTTGTGACTGGCTCATCTTAGAGTGAGGTTTGGGGGACAACTGGAGTAATGGCATGAAAAAAAGAAGACCAGGGAAAGCAGTGAGGGGAAGGGGAAGGCAAGGGCACTTTGACTTTCAATGGTCATTTCTCAGAAATCTATTTTGAGCTGAGTTCTGTGTTAATCTTCTTTTTGTTATAGTCCTTGACAATTTGGGGATAATTTTCCTATATATGACCTGATTTGATCCCTGCAACAAAGCTCTAAAGAAAGTACAAGGCTTCTCCAGTTACTAAAGAGAAAATGATGCTCAGAGAATTAAACTACATTCTCTGCAGACACGATAAGGAAACTTTGACTTATCCAGCATATATTTAATTTAGCACCAAGTGCCGAGCACTGTGTTAAGATTTTGAGTTTCCTAATAACTAAGAACATAAAGTCTGATTAGAATCATAGGAGCATTGCTCAGATTCTTTAATCATTAACTTAGTTATGCTGCTGGTTTTTTTTTCAGAGCTATGTATAATAGTTGTCATTTTAGTTAAATTGTGACATTACTGCCATCTCTCCCCTCTCCCCCAGGGACTTCATACAGGCTGAAGTCTTCTGAGTTTTAGAGGGAAAATCTGATGGTATTAGCTGAGCATTCCTTTAAAATTGTTTCAGAGACAATCTGACTTTGAAAGTTTTGGACCTGGTAGAGGTGTATACATACTTCAAAATGTGTTGTAGCTACTACAGTAAACTCTGGATGTTCTCTTTAGGCTCTTTACAGTCCCACCTATGTAGCGACCACATTAATGTCAGTATCTAGAATTTCTCATGTGTAGGTGGTTCTTATTAATAATAGTGGCCAAATGCAAATCATGGGCTTCATGGCACCAAACCTTTTAAGACAAAAGGAGTATAGGTTTTTGGGTCTGAATTTCATCTTCTGAAAAAGTCAAGGATCAGCTAAATAACTTATCGAAGAACTCCTAGGTAATCAGTGGGGATATTATATCATCTTTTTTCACTTTTCTACTTTTAATTAGTCACTTTTTCTACTGCTGCTAGGTGCTTTATATTCTGAGTTTCCCCTTCTTTCTTTTAGAAAAGAAAATAAAAATGCATCATTTATTTTTTTGTCTTTTCTTCTCTCTCCAGGACCACATGCATCCAGCTTCCTGTTTGATCTCTTGGAGAGCCGTGGCAGAAGATCAGACGGAGGTAGGAGAATGGTGTTATATAATTTTTAAAACTGTCTGTTTTTTGTCCTGGGTCTCTGGAAAACAACTTCTAAAATCTTGGACTTTCATAAAAGTATCTCTGCCATTATGGTGAGCCCTTGGGACCACTCCTGAGTTTATGTTCACAAAGAAACTCATAGTGAGCCCATAGATAAGTAGACTTGTACATAGTCATGATGGAGGATGGCCATCTTTGAGTCAAATGGTATCAATCCAACCTCCTAACCTCCATGGAGGCTAGGAGGACTGAAGGTTGAGTTCATTCATGTGGCCAGTGATTCAGTGAATTATGCCTGTGTGGTGAAAAGCTGATAAAAACACTGAACATCTGACATTTGGGTAAAGTTCCTGGTTGGTGAGCACATCAGTGTGCCTGGATGGCGAAGAGTCCTGACCCTTTAAGGAAAAGATAGAGTTCCATGTGTAGGACTCTGCCAGACCTCTCACTGTGCCCGCCTTTCTTTCTTTCTTTCTTTCTTTCTTTCTTTCTTTCTTTCTTTCTTTCTTTCTTTCTTTCTTTCTTTTTCTTTCACTGGTCCTTATTTGTATCCTATCATAAAATGGTAATCATAAGTAGAATGCTTCCCAACTCTGAATCTTTCCAGTGTGTTATCAAAGCTAAGGGGGTACTGGCACCCCCTGCATTTGTAGCCCACTAGTCTGATGTGTGGGTGACCTGGGAACACCAGAACTTATGGTTGGGGTCTGATGCGATGACGGTTTTATTGAGGATAGTGTTTTCAACCTGTGGATTCTTCCCTAACTCTGGGAAGCAGGTGTTAAAATTGCATTGAAGTATGGCGGATACTGAAGTATAGGTCTGTGCTCAAATATGCATACATCCTTGTGCTGTTTTTGCATGTCTATCCCTAGTTCTTTTGTGCTTTTGTATTTAAGGGCCAGCATCTATGACCTTTTTGGACTCTCATAAAGCCAATAGAGCCTCCTTGACCAAATTATGTATTTAATTGTAACCCTCAAATTTATATGTTGAAGCTCTAACCCCCAGTACCACAAAATGTGGCTGTTTCTGCATAAAGGACCTTTAAATATGTGATTAGGTTGAATTGAGGCCATTAGGTTCAGCCCTAATTCAATCTGAATGGTGCCCTCATAAGAAGAGGAAATTTGGACACACAAAGAGACACTAGGAGTGCTCACACATGGCTGAAAGACATGTAAGCCCAGGGCAAGAAGGCCACCATCTGCAAGCCAAAGGCTTATGAGGGCTCCTAAGACACCAGACCCGCCAACACCTTAATCTGGGACTTCTAGCCTCTAGAACTGTGAGAACATTAATTTTTATTGTGTAAGTCAACTAGTCTGTGGTATTTAGTTATGCAGCCCTGGCAAATTAATACAATCATATATGCAGAAAAGTAGGAAATACTTAAGAATGTGTTTCTTTATGGTTGGCTCCTAACTTGCTGACTAGCACACTTGTCGAAAGCCCAATTCTTTTGGCCTTGAGGCAGCACAGATTTTAGAGCCTAACTTACACCCCATACTTCCCTACAGGTTCATGCTGAAGCTAGGATGTTGCCTGAAATTGTGCCCTTGCTTGACTTCTTCTCCCCACTCTATCCCTGCATTCTCCTGGGAGCATTTTGTTAGTAAATCACTTCAGTTCAAATTCTGGTTTCATAATCTGATTTCTGTGTAATCCATTTTAGGAAAAGGTATTTATTCTGCTGTCTCCCTTCTTCTGGCATCACCCTAGGCTGGCCGGACCCTTGATCAATATTTACTCCTCCTCTCAAGTTTGTCAGGCTGCATAAGTCTCTACTTCTAGGTTTACTAACCTCTCCTTTAGCCTGCCTTCTTGACCTAGCAGTGGGAGCACCTCTGTTGACAAGTCTCTGGAGCACAGCTATATTTCCTGGGGTTTCCCGACACTGAGCTCACATTATGTCAACAGAAAATTGGAAATACCACAAAGCATGAGAAAATATTGGTATTTGTAATAATTTAGTCTGATTACAAAGTCTTACTTTGTTGTTGTTGTTATGTTTATGTCTTAGTTAAGAGAAACTGTGATAAAGTAGATAAGCATGTGGATTCTAGAGCTTTGCCACCAAGAGGGAATTTAACCGGGGGTGTCTAAGGTACTTTATTTAGTGTGCTGTATATCAATATCTCTGCCTATCAAATAGGAATAATAATATCCATTTCATAGGGTTTTTTTTTCTTAAATTGAGTTAATATGTCCAAAATAGTTACACTTGTAGGTACTCAAATTATAACTTCCTTTTGTTGTTATTGTCTAGTGAATAGAGTATTAGAGCATTTTTAGTATTTTAATAGTATATTTTTAGAGTATTTTTAGAGTATTCTTGAAGATAGATATAAGAAAAACCCTTTCTCCTTTTTTTTTAACGTTTTTATTTATTTTTGAGACAGAGAGAGACAGAGCATGAACGGGGGAGGGTCAGAGAGAGGGAGACACAGAATCTGAAACAGGCTCCAGGCTCTGAGCTGTCAGCACAGAGCCTGACGCGGGGCTTGAACTCACTGACCGTGAGATCAGGACCTGAGCCGAAGTCGGATGCTTAACCGACTGAGCCACCCAGGCGCCCCAACCCTTTCTCCCTTTAAACCTCTTTCTGTGTCTAACAAGTGAAAGTTTACCCCCCAGCCCCCCTTCTTCCAGAGCAGACCCTGTAGCAATTGTTCCAGTAGATGCTTGCTTTTATTTAAAATATATTTTTGTGTAAGACATTGGTCTAGACACTAGGAATATATTAGTAAACAAGGCGAAGTGTAAGCCAGTCATAATACATATGATATAAGTAAACAGTGGAAAGGTTCCAAGACCACTGCTTTTCCATTTGAGAAAGTTACTAGGCTAGGAATTGTTGATTCCCTTTATATGGGAAGTCAACCACAACCTCCAGGTATTAGTGGCATTTGAGAAAGGCCTTGACATGAAAGGAAATCCAGTCATGAAAGGGACAGGATGAAGGACTTTTAGGCAGAGAAAACAGCAATTGCCATGGCCCTGACATAGGAAAAAAAAAAAAAATTGTCAGGAAAAAAAAAATAAAGTAAGAAAATGATAAGAAGTAAACTTCAGAGCTCTCTGACCCACATAAGAGAGTTCTCTTGATATGTTCCTTATATACAAATAAAGCAATTGAGTTCATATTAAAACAACAGCATATAATAGTCCTCTTAGCATAAAACTTTTTGAAATTTTCCTGCAATGCTCTCTATGTAAAATGAGCTGATCAGATTACTGAGTGAGAGAGCTACCCACATAACCTAAAAACAGATTCACTTACCCATATCTAGAATTTCACATATTTGGATGATTTTGTTTAGACTAATTCTGAGTTCTCACTAAGACCAGACAAGCCCAGGGAAGCCAAAATGAAGAGCAAAATGTCAAATATCTGTTCACATTTGCCTTGAAATAACTTCTAGGCAGTAACTTTGAAATGTGTAGCGGCTCATTCAATCCACATTCCTTATCAGATCTGTGTTCTTCTCCAGTTCTGTAGAGATGAATTTAAAATTTTCCCAGATAAGATTTGGCACTGAACTTCTAACTGTTCATCAAAGATAACACTGAAAAATTCAATTATGCTCCCCGTTTTTTTTTTTCTCCAAAAGGAAGAAAACCTTGCCATAATCAGTGGAGCTATTTTTAAATTGCAGGAGGGCAGAAATGAAGGTACAAATTAATGAGCTGATGTCATATTAATGTAGTCTTTTTGATCCTGTAATCATGAGCTCTTTACAAATCATGTTTGGTTTCAAGATTGTGATTCGAGACTCCTGGTTGCAGACATATAATTTAAATACCATTAAAGGAAGTTCCAGATGTTTCAGGGGAAACATTTCTTATATTTAAGAATGAAACCACAGAAGATGATCTTGTCTAACTAGCCATGTGCCCATAGGCAATTTGCTTTCTCTCTCATGGCCTTAGATGCTTTATTTGGATTGGTTGATTTCCACAGTTCCTTGAGTTTTGACATTGTATGAAAAGTGTCTATGATTGATAAATATAGAAAAATAAATCTGAAAACAAAAGTCTCAGAATAAGGTCAGGTGATAGACCTAGTAGTAGTATTGAAAAACAATCAATCAAGAGCACCTGGGTGGCTCAGTTGGTTAAGCGTCTGACTTCAGCTCAGGTCAGAATCTCATGGTTTGTGCGTTGGAGCCCTGTGTTCGACTCTGTGCTGAAAGCTCAGAGCCTAGAGCCTGCTTCAGATTCTGTTTCTCCCTGTCTGTCTTCCCCTCCCCCACTCGTGCTGGCTCTGATTCTCTCTCTCTCTCTCTCTCTCTCTCTCTCTCTCTCAAAAATACACATTAAAAATTTTTAAAAACAAAAAATAAAGTCTAGGTTACACATTTTTTCTTTTTTTAAGGAATGAGGATGGTGTCTGTCATTCTGCTTCAACATCCTTACTGCTTACATACTGATGTGTCCACAGAGTCCACGCTTCTAAATGTAGGTCACACTGGTTTGTGATGAGGGTGGATCAGAAGCAGGACCTTTATTAGTTCCTCAGCAGCTCCTTCTAAATCTTCAGGATCCCTCCACTAGGTAGGAAAGCTTTTACAATAAAACATTTTTGCTAAATGTAGGAAAAAAAAAAAAAAGAGGGGCGACAAGAAAAGGAAAACAACCGAACAACAAAAAACTTGACATTTAAAAGTGATTTGAAAACAAAACAAAAATCTGAGTTATAAAAAAGCCAGATCAAAATGACTCTGCAGTCAGAAACAGTTCCTGAGAGGAAAGACAAAATAATATTTTCACTTGTGCAAAAATGAATGTTTTTGTTGTTGTCTGAATATGCTTCATTAGGTAGAAGCTATTTATTTATTGAAGGTCAGGAATTTTAGCTTAAATGCTGGAACAATTGGATAAAACATGTAGTGTGATTTCTTCAAGGACCACTCAAGGAATTGTTCCTTCTTTGTGGTTTAAACTCTTTCAGTGGTCCTTTTTTTGACAGATGTGTGGTCATGAATATTTATAGCATTACCAAACATGAAAAATAAAATGTTTTGTCCTAGCCCTATAATGAAATATGTACGATGCTTTTGGAAGAAATAGGGAGAAATGGTAAACAATTATTTATCTTTGAAACTCAATCTCTGGTCTGTATTGGCATATAAGACCATTGAATGGTTTCATAGGGAATAGGTTTATTAATTCCTTCTTTTAACTTACACCACTTTAGTTATCCTTGGTAAAAGTCATCTCCAGTAATGAATTCCATTGCTTCACAATCTATTAAAATTTTTAGATGTTCTCTTAATTGTAAATAGATTTCTTAGGCATCTGAAAGATGAACGAAGCACAAGTAGATGAATGCAAAATATAAAATATTAGATAAGATCTTAAACTAGGTCAGATTGCCTACATCTTTTAATTCTGATGTTGTCTTTCATATATGTTTTCACAGTTTTATTTAGCAGGAGGCCATATAGTTTTCAACAGTCTCAGTCATAAACCCATTAGATGACCAACATTTAATATTAACTATAATCTGATCGTATACATACACATTTGTTTTATAGGCACATGCTCACTTTATAGGGACAGTATTTTTCCTCAAGCTCAAACTTCTGGGATATCAAGGCTGAGTTGTACGCGATACTTTTAAAAGATGTGTAGTTCCCTATGAGGAAACAGGAACATGGCCAATGATGGAAAGAAGGAAGAAGAGCCAACCCAAGTTTCTGTAATAAAGATGGTCCACTAAGTGCATCTGGTTACTGGATCTCATGAATTAGTCTCTGGGAGAGAGGAGGAGTGGGGAAGAATGAATATACAAGCATTTATCTTTCATCGGCTAGTGATCCAACCATAGGACGTAAACTCCAGCCCCTGCTTCTGGGTTTTGTGTATATGGGAGTACAGTGGTGTTTCCCTGTGCCCCACATGTCAGCATCAACAAAAGAAGCGTCAGAATAGGGAGTGACAGGCAAATGGGGCCAGCATGTGAGTTGCATGTGTATTAATCTAGTTTTAGTCTATATATACTGGCTCCAAAAGCAGTAGCCACAAAAAAAGAGATAGGCTGGCGTGAAGTGAGTAAGTTGTTCAGTTAACTGCAGTGAACTGTGGCATTTTCCTTTTTATTTTTTTAATGTTTATTTTTGAGAGAGATAGAGACAGAGGAACTGAAGCATGCCCACACTGGTAGCAGTGATCCTGATGCTGGGCTTGAGCTCATGAACCATGAGATCATGACCTGAGCCTAAGTTGGATGCTGAACCCACTGAGCCACCCAGGCGCCCCATAATGAACTGTGGCATTTTAAAATCCACATAAGGAGAATAGTGCATGGTGTTTGTTTTATTTCTAATACTATTGTCTTTGAAACTATTCAAATATAGCAATCCTTTTGCAACTGTGGATTTTTAGGTCACTTATATAAACTGTTTATGCTTCTGCAATGACAAGAATCCTGGATCAGGCATGCGTAAACAATTGCAAGTTAAAGTTGTGTGTTCACATTGGCATGGCCATGCTTTCTCACAAATACCATCTTTGCATTTGTGAACTTTTGGGTTTCTCGTATCCATCCTTCATCTTTTGCCTACTGCTCCCCATGAGCAACATTTGATAATTCTACAACAATCATGTATATATGTGGTAGTGTCATATAATTGTTCGGTTCTTAAAAAAAAATTTTAACATCTTTATTTATTTTTGAGACAGGGAGAGACAGAGCATGAACAGGGGAGGGTCAGAGAGAGGGAGACACAGAATCCGAAACAGGCTCCAGGCTCTGAGCCGTCAGCACAGAGCCCAACGCGGGGCTCGAACTCATGGACCGTGAGATCATGACCTGAGCCGAAATCGGCCGCTTAACTGACTGAGCCACCCAGGTGCCCCAATTGTTCGGTTCTTAAATATCACCACTGAATAATGTGTCCCACTTAGCAATTGTAAAATACTGCTTCCAATTGAATATATGTCAAGTTAGCTTTTGTTAGTTATTCAGTTAATATAATGTATAGCCTCTGTTTCAGATGACATGTAAATATATGCACCACCAAAAATTAAAATGGCGTGAATAGTGGAGCGAGGGGATTGAGACAAAGGGAATTTGAGTCAGAAAATATGAAGACAAAAAAAATTAGCATGCAAAATCCATACCTTCTTTTTTCCTCCTTCTCTTTCTCTTCTTCCTCTTGTTTTTATCCTTTTCCTTCACCATTTTTTTCTTAGCTAAATGTGAGTTATGTTCCTTATTATTTAGTCACACTTTAAATAGACTTTGATGACAAATCAAATGGTTTCATTAGTAAATATGTAATGAAATAACTTTGGGGCCATAAAAACAAAACTTCTGAATATCCCCCGGGCTTTTATGCAGTTCACTCTGAATTTATGATATAAACCTGTCCTAGGAATAACCTTGATACAAAATATGCGTTTCACAACTTAATTAAACTCCTGACAGCATGAAGTTACCACATTTCTAGACATGTTAACCAAGCTAAAGCAAAGAACAATGTTTACCTGAATTTATCCGAATGAATTCTTTTAAAGAAACTATTAAAATGAGTTATTGTATGAATTTCAGTAGGGAGAAAACTTGCCCTTATCTGAAATGAAAATCAGGAAAAACACAACATCCTCGCTTGCTCCTAGAACCTTAGCAAGGAGTTGCATTGTGATCTCCATCTGCCATCCAGGCAGAGGACCTCTTAAACATGTGTGCATTGCTTCAGTATAATCCCTGCATTACTGGAACGATATCCAAGATCTTCTAATAGTATTAGTTCTAATCATCTTAAACCGTGCTCTTTTGCTGCTGTTACTGCAATAGAGCTTAGAAGTAGTTGGAATCCATCTAAATTTTCCTTCTATTAGAATGAAATACATATGTACTCCCCTGTTTTTTTGCCCTTCCAGGTTACTTTTATGTTGCTTTAAGAAAATGTAAATAGAAGCTTTGATGGAGTTCATAACACACTATTGGAAAATATGGCATCTTGGTATATTGGATATTTTAAGCCGAAGATTTAAGTAGGAGAGTCACTTGGATCTTTGTACCCTTTTTCCCCTGAGATAGGTCATAAAACCCTCCCATGAGAGGTGATCTCTCTATACCCAGAGGAAAGGAACATCCTTATCTTCCAAGACAAAGAGATGCTCAGAAAATTCCTAACAAACAGGCCTTGTTAAGTTTCCTCCACTTTACTGTAATCATCTCATACTCTGTACATATCTTATTCTTCCAGGACAGCCTACTGTAAAAACATTCAAGTCTATTTCTTCCGTGTTTCATTTGCTTTTGAAGGCTCCCATGTCACATAAACTTAAATACATTTGTATTCTTCTCTTTTGTTAATCTTTTTTTATCAGTTTAATTTTTAGCCCCACCCAGGAGCACTAAGAAAGTTAAGGAAAACCTTTACCTCCACCACTGCATCAATAAAGTAATGCTTTTTGTGAAACTGTGGCTGGTTGTATAAAAAATATTTTACAGTCAGATGTCAATGATATGGCCATCATTCATGAACCTTAATATAATGTCTTCTGGTCACAGTTTTCTGAAGCCAGGAGTTTTAGAATGACTTTTATCAGACCAGAGAGCCTAGTCAGGAAATCTTAGCCTCACTGTTCATGGGGAGAAGTCTGAAGTTCATGAAACTTAAAAAAGTCTGACTTGCTTTAGGTTTAAATTCCCCAAACTGTGTTTTATTCCTACCCAGTGACATCATTTACCCCCCTACTAAGGTATGAGAAGAGTTAAATCATCTATTTCTTTTGACAGAACAATAAACTGAATTTTTAGTTTTGCAAATGACTCAACTCAGAATATTAAAAAAAAAAAAAGGAAAATATATTATGGTGATTATTCCAAACCTGGAGGAATTTTCAATAATTTTAATATTCATATACTTCCTCTCCTTTTAATTTTAACATATGTTTTCCTCACTTCAAATGTTTCCCCCTTTTTTTCTCCCCAGATTTTCAGAAATTAAATTTTTATTACTTTAATACACATGTCAAAAAAAAAAGATATTCCACTCAACTTCCTTTTGAAAATAAAAATATATGTTTTTAAGTTATTCTATCAAAGATTTAGACTCAAAAGAATTACTTTTTGAGGCTTTTCAATCCCCTAAGATAAACTTTTGCAAATGCCAACAAGGGGTTTTTAAATATTGTGGGGAAACAGGTGCAAAGGAGACACATTCTTTAAACATTTTTTTTTTGTCCTTTTCTCAATGAATAGTAGTACATTAATACTTCAGGGAACTAGGGAAATTATTATGTTCTTAAAAGCAGGTACCATAACAAAATATATGTGTGTAAGTCATTTTGTGAGGGAGTTGGGGGCAAGGAGAGAAACAGAAGGTAAAAGGAAGACAGAGACAGAGAAACTCTTCCCTCCCAGCCAACTGAGGTACTCCTAATCTCTTAAGAAATGGTGACAAATAGGAAAGCACTGGTTTCCATAGTTGCCACATTCAGTTGGATATGGGCATCCCATTTTTTTTTTATATATATAACAGAACGCAAAATTTAGATCTCAGAGGAAGAATCAATGAAAACTCTCTTTATGAGTTTGGTGGGGTTTTTTTGTTTGTTTTTTGGTTTTTGGTTTTTGCTTGTGTGTGTTTTTTCTTTTTTTTTTAACCTCTGTGAGTAACCCAGTGTTCTATAGAAATTAAAATTCTGAGTGCCTGGGTAGCTCAGTCATTTAAGCATCTGACTCTTGATTTTGTTTCAGGTCATGATCTCATGGTTTGTGGGATTGAGCCCTGTGTCAGATGCTGTGCTAACAGCATGGAACCTTCTTGGGATTCTCTGTCTCCCTCTCTCTCTGGCCTTCCCCTGCTTGTGCTCTCTCTTTCAAAATAAATAAATAAACATTTTTACAAAAAGGAAATTAAGATTATGAATTGCATTAGAATTAAGGCCAGATAATGTGGCCCACATTTGAATTTTAAATCCGCACGTGGTTGCCTGAATTTTTTACTAAACTTTAGTTTATAGAAGAGCCAATGATTCCTTGTGCTCCAGATCAAATACTGTCAGCTACTTATTTGATCATATGCATTGGGTTTTTGATTTAAATAATCGAGCGGTGCTTCTGATATCTGACCTGCTTCTTGCAGCTTTTCTGATTATGGGGGCCATTATTGGCTCTTGACCAAGACCTAGTTATAGCAGCTCTTTGAATATAGTCAATCCATGAATGGAAATTTAAAAGAAAGTCTTCATTCTGTTTTAGAAAAAGTTTTCCATCTTGTATTTCAAATAATCAAGTAGATAACACTGTGCTTGATATAATAAACCATCATCCACAAAGAAGGGAACATGGATTAATTGGTTTTATTATTTCCTTCTATAGTAGGTTGTTAGCACAAATGGCCCGATCAGTGCCCTCTCTGTATTCCTTCCATTCCGATCTGTGATGCTGGAGCTTCTCCTATCAAGAGGTGGAGTGTGTTTCTTCACTCTTGAGTCTCTTCTGGTCTTATTGCTTGTTTTAAGCAGTACAATATAGTGTTTGGGACATTTTGATAACTTTGAGCCCAGGGGGTTATGCCAGCAAAGACGAGCAGAACTGAAATTTGCAGGAAACCTACATAAGAACAGTATGGATGAGCACAGTCTAAATTGCCACTCCACAAAAATGAAAACTAAATAAATTATTTTAAGCCATTATGCTCTATTGCTCTTCACTATATAACAAGAGTTAACTGACACAGTTTCTATTTTATTTTCCACTGAGAATTTTTCCCTAGATTACTCAGAAGTTCAAAGCCTAGCAGACCTTCACTGTTTGTTTAACTTGATAAATTTCCTTAGCTCTTGTGTGCCCCCACTCATTCATTCAGTCAAGAGATACCTGACAAAGCTTCTGCTGTATGCCAGTCACTTCATGGGTGCTTTGGATAGAGTGGTGACCAAGATAAAAGCCTATCATTTACAGTATTATCATTCTAGGAAGACGGTAATATCTATATCTTAGGATTGCTTTGAGGCGTAAATTTGGTGATGAATATATAACACACAAACACATGAATGCAGTTACATCAACTCCCCCATCATTTTCAGGTGGAAAGAAATGATTTTCCTAAGAATCATTTTCCTAAGAATCATTTTCATAAGGAATGATCTCTGATACAGCTTTAGAACAAACTCTGCTATTTAGCTGAAAAGAGCAGATTGAGTGACTTTACCTTTATCATCTATTGTTTAATGTCTCTAAATGATGTTTGCTTTTTTGGTAAAACAGAGCTAATGCTTCTAAAATGTTTTTATTAGTATAAGTCATGTCCCTTGTTCTCGTTTGTCTTAACATTATATATTTACTTGCAGTCTCAGAATTTCTGCATTCACTATGATTTCTAATTAGTATTCTAAGAAACTGAATCAAGAATATAAAATCTTGGTTAAGTTGTTTTTGATCTTTCATCAAGATACCTAAAGGCATGTGAATGGAACCCTTTTCTCTAGAGCTGTAGTTGGTTCTATGAAGACGGTTACTGGGCCATTCCCCGCATGAATTTCACAGATTGCTTAGCTGAACAGACAATATCCAGGAACTTGAGATCATTAGTCATTTCATGGAGGGAAGATTATGGCTTCCCTAGTCGAGGGATTTTGCCTCCCACAGAATTTGGACACCATTATAGAAGTAGGCCTCATTGTTCAGGGACGTATGTGCAAGTTACTTTATACCTGAATTCATAATTCCCCTGATGCATGTATGCATATATGAAATGTGTTCCATTAACAGAAATGATTCCCCAAAAGTAAAGAACCATCACATTTGTCCAAGCCAGTCATCATATGTATCTACTAAGAGTGCAGTTGTATAACAAGTGAATGAATATGTTATATTTTCTGGAAGTATTCTAAAGGAAAAAAAAGCCCACAATGTATGTACTGTATACACATTTCATATAAGTCAGTTTTTTTTTCACCCTTGGCACTATTGATATTTGGGGCTGGATGATTATTAATTGTGAGGGGCTGTCCTGTGCATTGTAAGACGTTTTAAGGACTCCTAATTTTTTTTTAATTTTAATGTTTGAGAGAGACAGAGACAGAGCAGGAGCAGGGGAGGGGCACAGAGAGGGGGAGACAGAATCCGAAACAGGCTCCAGGCTCTGAGCTGTCAGCACAGAGCCTGATGCGGGGGCTCGAACTCACAAACCGTGAGATCATGACCTGAGCCGAAGTTGGACGCCCAACCGACTGAGTCACCCAGGCGCCCCTAGGACTCCTAATCTTAACCAACTAGATGCCACTAACACCCTGCCACCAATTCTAACATTCAAAATCTCTCTCTCCCCCTCTCTCTCTCTCTCTCTCTCTCTCTCTCTCTCTCTCTCTCTATATATATATATATATATATATATATACATACACACACACATATATAATATATGATATAATATAAAATATTACATATACACATATATGTAATGCATGTATATATGTATATAATTTATAAAATGTATCTAAGTGTCTAAAACATAACAATTCTACAATAAAATTATTATAATATTTTATTCTGGCTAAGCAAAAAATGTTAATGAGCATTTGGTTAGAGGTGGAAAGGCAGATGCCGGTGAGGGAGCATGCAATTGAAGGAAAATATTATGAACAATGCACAAAACCCTTGAAGTCCATTTTGTAAGTGAACCCTATTTCCTTGTTTTTGATATTCACAATTAGACTTTTTTTTTCTATTTTTAAAAATTTTTTTTTCTATTTTTTATTTAGTAAAGAATCTTTAAGTTATATCTTATACTTGATATGCTTATGTAACCTTGTTTCTTTTCATTCCCTTCGCTTCTAATCTGTGATTAGACTATTTGCTAATACACTTAGTCATACAACTAAAGTGTGATTAAAGTGATTGCCTTTAACTTGAAATATGAAAAGACCTTGTAGTAATGAAAGTATAGGGCGGCAGAATCTTAATTGATGAGATATTTGTGTTCTTTTTTAAAAAATTTTTTAATGTTTATTTATTTTTGAGAGAGAGCGAGCAAGCAGGGGACGGCAGAGAGAGAGGGAGACACAGAATCTGAAACAGTCTCCACTCTGAGCTGTCATCACAGAGCCCAGCGAAGGGCTTGAAATCACAAATAGTGAGGTCATGACCTGAGCTGAAGTTAGACACTTCACCGACTTAGCCACCCAGGTGCCCCCCCACTTTTTTAAAATTTTTTTTAATGTTTAAAGATTTTTCTGTTATTCATGATGTATAATATGTTTCTCTGAGTCTAAGTGACTCTGAAAGAGCAGGTATCAATAATAGGACTAAGGAAGCATGAGAAAGAATTGGCCTTGGAGAAGTAATGATGAATTTGATAACAGACAGGCTGAGTTGGTAAATTAAGCCATATACAGGGGGCTATGCACCATTGGCCCCAGCCCTTCATCCCACACTTAGGGAAACAGGAAAAATGTAGTTGTTGAAAATGTAATAGGGATATGATGCTATTTCCTGTCTGTAACCTTTTTGTTGATTGCCAGTAAAATGGCAAAAAGAACACTTACATGAGGAAGACTTGAATAGCTGATATCAAATATATCAAATGAACCTGAAGTTTTATACTTGGATATATACACACACATATATGTTCATATATATTTACATACGCATTTATAAATATTTAAATATATATTCATATATATTTATATGTTCATATGTATTTACATATATAGTGTCTCATCTCTGTATAAATGCATAATCTGTACATATATATTCTTATACTTTGTTAGACATAGTACATAAATGGCACTGTATAAATCGATATCTAGAATGTATATCAAAATAAAACTTTGTACATTAATAACTTATACAGAATAAATATTTTTATTACAGTGCAAATTTCAATTGTATTTTTCAAAATGTAGAGAGAAATTATTTTCTCTAGTAGACTAAAATCGTCTTGAAATCAAGATTTATTTTTAAGTCCTAGTTTATTGTCTTCATAACCTCTATGCTTTTCATATTTTTGCTGATGTTTGTTGAGCTCATAGAGTTTTTCAGTTTAGATATGCCTAATTTTAGGATGTCAACCACAGCTATTCAAATACTCGTATTATTTAACCTCCTTGATTCGCAGTTTTCCTTTCCTTCTGTGAATTGGTGATAAATTTTGTTCTCAAAATTTCATTATGGTGATTAAATAATAAATTCATGAAGAACATTTAGTGAAACATTCATTTCAGTGTAGGTGCAGGATACATGTTTCTCCCTATGTCCTTTACCCGCATTGAACTGGGAAGCATAAATCAATGTCCAATGACATACGGGAATAGAGAAAATTGCATTTTCACATAAGCAAGTTTCTGGTAACTTATTATAACTTAGGGACAGTTTTTTTGGTGAAAACACATTTCAAATTATAACTTGACTTCATATAGCTTGGGAACACTAAATACATCATAACACACACACGTACACGTGTGCACACACACACACACACACACACACACACGTTTACAAAGACAGATGCACAAGAAGATTTCCATTACAGCTGCATTTACCCAGGGGACTCACCTGACCTGGAAGGTTTCTATAAGTTTCTAAAATATGTGAATTTTTTCCTGAAGGTATCAGAGAAAACATTTCCAAAATGCCTCACTGTGAGAAATAGAATCTAGTTCTTTGGTGCTTTCGGGGTACACACCACATTGTGGTAAGGCCACTTTAGTAGACCCACAGACTTACTGCTCACTTATGTAGAGAACTCATTTCAAAAACCAAGGCCCAGGAAACAACTAAAATAAACCAATCCTCATTTTTAGTCAGCTTTTGCCTTATACTTTTGTGTTTCTGTTTTCTCACCTTATTCGTCTAGTTTTTTGTTTTTTTTTTTTTAAATTCATTAATTGAGCTTTGCTTTACTTACCCAACAGGATCTTTACTCTGACTGCGTTCACATATACATACCTCTATGTTTATAACACACATGCCCCTTTTTCATTGTGGTCCCTCTGCATGTCTGTCTCAAATAGTAGTTGATCATTTTCTACATTTGGGGAATATTCTCAGATTGCTTTTTGGCCATTTTGCACTTAGAATGTGTAAATGTAGAAATTGAGTATCTAAAGAGTAAATATTAGTTTAAGTTTTATATTAGTTTTGTTGCATATGGTTTTTATTGAAAGCACACAATAACCACAAGAGTCAGCTATTATTAGCACCTTTTCAGAGTTTCGTAGAGCAGGAAACATTAGACTTAAAGGAGTCTAGTAACCTTTCCCCAAATTCACAAACTTAGTAAGAGAAGGTGTGCCTGACTTCAGTGTTTGCGATCTTTCTGCAGTTCCAACCTATGAAAAAAAAAGAGCAGAGCAAGAATTGGTGCATAGAAAGTATAACTGAATTTAGAAACTGAAGCTTTGCTGGCTCTTAATTCTAGGTTCCATTAAGAATGATGAGGAAGAAATGACTTTAAATTCCCATCAAGTTTAAAATCTATATGTACAGCTGCATGGCAGCAGCAACCTTCATTTTAATTTACTTTTATTTAGGTCCATCTCAAAGGGTTTTGACATGAAAATAAATTCTCTAAAATTAAGCTGTGACAAAGTATTGAAATATAAATGAAGACACATTGGAAAAGAAATGGAAGCACAGAATTGATTTGTGCAGTTCGGTCTTTGGGTTCCCTTCATTAATTGTTCTGTCTCTTCTTGTTTTTCATGGTATGTCCCACATAGAAAGCTTTTCAGAATGTGCCTTGACAAAGATGGGATTTTAAGTACAGACTTATTCAATACATAATAATGTGTCTCAAAATCAAACCTGGAGGAAGAGAATGGCAGAGGGATGAGCAAGTCTAATGAAGATACTCTCCACCTTATGGGAGAAGAGCATGGAGATAAAGTCAGGTGCATTCAGCATCAGGACAATGAATTAATGTGAAAGAGGCAGATTTTTTTTTTCTGTGATCTTAAACACAATATTGTGTGTAAGTAGGTCCAATACAGGCAAGAAAAGCCATCAGTGTGAACTGAATGCCAGTGAAAAATGTAAACCTGGAATGAGGGTGACACCAACAAGGGTGGTCTGATAAATTTTGTGGAAACTGCCAGTATAATCAGGTTTCTCAGGTATACATTTCTTTGGTGGAATACCACTGACAGCATGCAACTGAGTCCCTTTCAACATTGTTGACAGTATATTTATGATCCTGCTATTGTCCAGGTTCAGTTCTAACCCAGTCCTCCTTACACTTTATGCTGTAGCAAAACTGATCTGCTTAAAGTTTCTCAAATACATTTTCCTTTTCTGATGTTGTCATTTTTGCATATGCTGCTTTCTCTGCCTTAAATTCATGACTCCTGCCTACCCTGTCTACCCTGTCTCTGCCTTCCAGGGTTACTCAAAATTTTCTTCTGTGAAATCTTCCTGAGACTCATTCAGGCAGATATGAAGACTTCTATTCAGTGCTCCTAAGACATCTTGTATTAAATTTCCCCTTTAGCAGAAATGACATTACACTGTATCTGACTATGATGTAGATTATGTTTGGTCTACACATGCCATGTTTCTACCAAGAAAGTATCATACTCTTTTGCAATAAATCTGTTTTTCTACCTCCTCAGATTACAGTTTAGTGTCAGCTTCTGCTGTTTCAACACTTTCCTTCCTTTTCCTGTTACAGACGTCACTAATCTCTCTCAGCAGGTTTCTATTGGGACAGGAGACACGGCTTCTTAATCTTTCACATTTAGCACTCAAAACTGGATTCTAAATCCAGTTAAGGCTAAAACTACAATTTTAATATTAGCATATATTTAATATTTACTATGGCATTAGGTTATTAAAATAGGTAGAGCTGTTTGCTATAGTGAGCTAGAAAAACGCCAAACACAATTTTGTTTGATTAAATTGGTCAGTTGATAGGATTATTGTTTAGTCACTCTCTGATTAGCATGTCTTCCCTGAAGTTCTTTTTTACTTCTATTCTTCTGACTTGTTCCACAAGTACACTGATTCTAAATAGTTGTGTTCTAAAGGCTCTCTCCATCACTTGCGAAATGGACATTTGTAAACATGTTGTAGATGTGAGATACTACATTGTTTATATTAATTGGCTTACTGGCTGTATAGACTTTTTTCAAAACCAGTGGAAAGACCAGAGAGTTGCCAGACCATCAAAGCAGTGAACAACCTCCTAAGACAATGGGAATATGTTCAACTAACAGACTTTCTCATTTCTGTGGGTACTATATGCATGCCATTTAATAGTTTAGTACATTCCTACACAGTAATCAAAACTCTTTTCCCATTTCAGTCCCATTTCTAAATAGATGTTCTACCTAGACAGCCTTAAGATGATGTCTCTAAATTTGTGCATTTTAGAATATGTGTGTAAGACCTGCATATGTGGCCTATAAAAAGGACTCCTCCGCTTATGGACAATTTTGACATGGTATTGGAATGCAGTGCTTGTCCCTAGACCACATGTTTTTTTCTTATTTCCACTCTGGGGATGTATTTGCCCATGATTCCATGTCTATCCTATTTTATGGTGGCTAACAACCACCAAATAGCTAAGAACTTCATTTGTGCTCAAATAATGACCACCAGTAAAAGCCCTTCAGAGAACTGATTTTGAGTGTAATATAGGTCCATCGCTTGTACTAATCAGTGAACCAATGATTCCTGCAATTCCCTGTGGTGTTTTAAAGACTAAAAAAAAGGGTTGCATTTACTACAGATGAGGTATAAAATCTCCTGGAGGTTGCACCTTGCACATGTGGAGTTTTTTTTTTTTTTTTTTTTCTTAAAAAGAGAAAGAGGTTATTCTAAAAACCTGAATTAATAAGATTGCCTATCTCTACTGAGTAAAATAACTGGATAAATAACCAAACTGTGATTCCAAATAATTTGCATTTTAAGTAATAATTGTGTATAATTATTTTACAAATAAAAAAGATATGTGGAGACTTATATAAATGTCTGAAAATTTGAACTTTGTATTGAATTTCATATGTACTTAGGAAAAAAATTCATTTGTTCCTTGAAAAGCAGGACTTTACTTTGGGCCCATTAGGATTATGTTTTCCATTGTCATGTTCTCTGAAACTGTTTAAATATGTAGTAGTTAGGAGGTACAATCTGTTTCCTGGAGGAAATGTAATTATTAGACAAAAATGCAAAGACACAACATTCAGAATGTGGTGCACAAAGGTTCTTCTCTCTTTGGATCCCCGTTGGGACCATCTGGACACCAGTTTATCTGAAGCTTAGAAATTTGCTTTTGCCAGGGCTGCCTCCCATGTTTCTTCTCAATTCTTTCCTATTCCATCCAACATATACCTGCTTCTTGGTTTCCCTCACTTCATCCCACTGCCATAGATTATGTTTAGTCACTTGCTATCCATCCTTCTCCTTGATAGAGTTGATGTTTATATAGGTTCATCAGTGGCCTTCATTTCAATATTATTTCTTTATAAGAAAAACTTTTTTTTGCTAATATCTGACATTTCTTATGTCATGAATCTGACAGAAGCATTTCTTTATTTTTTTCTTTATTTTTTTTAATGTTTTTATTTTTGAAGGAGAAGAGAAACAGAGCATAAGCGGGGGAGGAACAGAGAGAGAGGGAGACACAGAATTCGAAGCAGGTTCCAGGCTCTAAGCTGTCAGCACAGAGTCTGACACGGGGCTTGAACCCATGAACTGTGAGATCATGACCTGACCCGAAGTTGGACCCTTAACCGACTGAGCCACCCAGGCACCCAAAGAATTTCTTTAATCCATGCTGTGTATGATTTCAAAATTGTGGTGAGGGAAGAGGGGAGATAGGGATAGAGAGAAATAGAAAAGAACCCTAACTTTCTCCACCATAAAGTTTAATAGTAGTGATGATCACAGTGCGACTCATCTGATTGAGAGGCTATAGAACAATTTTTTCTCCCTTATTCCAATCGTATATTGTTTTTTTTTTCTATGTTTACAATATATTACTACTTCAGCTACTTGAGAATATAGTAATGTTAAGGAGTTAGCCAAGCAGTGCAATATCCTCTTTGATAAAACCAGCAATTAATAAGTCCATTGTGTCCAAAAGGAATCTCCCCAAACTTGTGACACAGAAGTTAGGCTTTGATTGAATGTCAAGTTTTGGGAGCAAGGAATAGAATATTGATTTGATTCCTGGACTGGTTTTTTTGTTTGTTTGTTTGTTTTTTTGTTTGTTTGTTTGTTTGTTTTTCCCTACTCTTAAGCCTGTCCAGTGGTCAAGAATAAAGAAGGTGGATGTTTAGAATCTTGGAGGTTTGAAACAATATTCATATATTTTAATGTTTATTCTTGAGAGAGAGACAGAGAGACAAAGAGCATGAGCGGGGGAGGGGCAGAGAGAGAGGGAGACACAGAATCCGAAGCAGGCTCCAGACTGAACTGTCAGCACAGAGTCTGATATGGGGCTAGAATTTAAGAGTGGTGAGATCATGACCTGAGCTGAAGTCAGATGCTTAACCACCCAGATGCTTAGCCACTCAGGCTTCCCATATATTTTCTATAACAAACTAATGTTTACTTTTCAGTTTATTTCAACAAAGAATCATTGAGCCAAGGTAGACAAGCAATTAAGTAAAGAGCTAAAATAATATCTTTACAAGTTTATTATAAATGAATATCTAAAGAAAAAATAATAAAGGATGTATTTATCACATTGCCTTTTTTTTAAAGAAGAGGATAGAAGGGATTGAGTGATTCCCATTATCCACATGGGTAAGGAAAATCATCTTGATTTTACACATTCATTGTTAGCTAGGTTCAAAAGTATGTATAGAAGCCAGAGGGGTGTCCCAAACATTTGGAGGCATTTGCTAATTACACATAATGGGAATTACATGGAAGGGGAATAATAGGTTCCAGGGTACAGATACGAGAAACATCAACTTCTATTGTGGGAATTCTAAGTTGCTAGAAGATGAAGTACCAAATGGACAGCATGTGGAGTATTAGGAAATGTGCAATGAAAAAAGAGTATGATTAGAGAGATGGAGAAAGAGAGAGAGAGAGAGAGAAAGAGAAAGAGAAAGAGACAGTGGAAATTAAGTGGAAGTCAGAGCATTATGAAACTTTGGACTTTAACCTTTATATGCTGCTGTTGTTGATGATGATGGTATGGATTGTTTGCTGTAGAACCATTTGCCTAAAAGAATTCTTCATGGAGAAACAAGAATGGAGGTGCTGTGACTGATGTTAGGGTGGGAAATCTCCCCTCTACAATTCGGTCAGCTTTTTCCACCAAGGTCACCACCTCACACAAAATGCTATTCACTGTCCCAGAAATAGTTCCTCAGATATGCTAAACTTCTGCTCAGCACAGTTGAAGACACACTCTACGGAGTAAAACCATGATCAGATTTCCCTTTTTCATTGGAAAAAATGAATTAAGGAATAAAAAGGGAGAATTTAGAGGACTGTAAAACCCAGTTATTTTGTTAAAGAAGCTCCAAGGAAAATTACTGATGATCTAAACAATAAAACCACTGGTGGCAAGGGTGGAAAGAAAAAGGTGGATCAAAAACAACATGCATGAAATTTGTCATTTTTAGCTAATGTTGGTTAACTTTTTGCAGTGGTAGACAAGAAATATGTAGAAGAATCTAGGCTATCTTTGAGGTTCCTGACTTGAGGTGAATGGTAGTGTTAATTAGCTGCTTGCCCTGTAAGAGCTTGCCCTGTAACAGCCATTTGCTATTGTTTTGCCAAGAAAAATAAAAATTCATTTTACTGGATACAACAAGATATTCATTTTTATTTAATTTTATTATTTTATTTATTTTTTGGAATACATAAAGATGTTTCTTCCTATTGAGCAGAAACTATTTACTACACCCTCTACAAGATTGCCAGGAGGCATTTGTGTATTTAATGTTCCTTTAGTTCAAATATACTTAATCATAATTAAACTCAGCTGAATGGCTTTTAAAAGAAGTTAGTTGTTACTGTGATTGGCAGTTTTCTGTGCCTTTGACAACATCTAATGAAATATGCCTGGATGCTGTGCAACATTGACATATGCTAAAATTTATCTTCTATGATCTCTAACTAATGTAATGTGATTATGTTGATTCTTCAGTTTTCAGGAAGGCATGTTATTACTTCCCATTATCTAAATAAGAATGATAAATGTTTGAGATTTTCATTATATATAAACAATCTTGGAATTAGTATTCTTCAACTACTTTTCTTTTAAATGGGAGTGAGTATTGTTTTGCAGGAGGAAATATTCCGAGACAAGTAATTCATCATATTTTTCCTCAAAAGAAGTATTAAGTAATTACATAACAGATGTTTCAAATTTATAAAGAGGGGAAAGAAGAGAGTGAGAAAGTGACACTGCAGATATTATTTTGGGGGCACAAGTTTGTAGCTTGCTGTTCACCACTAGATGACCTTGAATGTTTTGTAGCCATGAGCTGTCTGGTTGTCTTCTTGTGGATGGGGAATTAGGACTTAGGATAATTCACCGTATTTTCCAGGATTCGAAAAAAATACATAAAAAATAAATACATTTGAAAGAAACTTCATCGTAGCTAAAATTGAACTGAACCTACATACCCAGCTTTCTTATATTAGGTTTGAGTTCCAAAGATGAATAGTCATTAATTATGGAAACAATGACATAGCTTTCCTCACAACATCTAACATAAAACCTGACCTGGGCTTTTTGTATGCTTCATTCTGATTAGGCTTGGGATAAGAAAATTTAGAGGAAAGGATGGGTAACAAGTGGTTATGTGCTTTTTTTTCATAAGGAGTGCTGGCATATTCATTGATTTATTGATTAATTTATATATTAAGCCACTTTCAGCAGCCAAAAACAAAACAAAACAACAAAAACAAAAACAAAAAAACAAAAATAACTTAAAAGTCCTTCTATATCAGTGGTCCTTAACTGAGAAGGATTTGACCTCCTCCCCCCAAATCTAGGGCATTTCTGATGATCACAACTGAAGAAGGAAGCATCTAGTGGGTAAAGTCTAAGGATGCTACTAAATATTCTATAATGCACAGAGTAGCCTCATGCAACAAATAATTATCCAACTAAAATGTTGATGGATCCATGACAGAGAAATTAGGTTCTATCTACCTCAATTTTCTACTTTAAGAGAAGATATTAAGGTGTTAATGAAAAATACAGACTACGAGTGAGACATGATTAATAGCTATATGATCTTTGGCAAGTTTTAAATTATCTTGTTGTCTTGGCCTTGTGTGTATGTGTGGGTATGTGAGAGAGTGAGATCAAGAGAGGGAGAGAGAGAAAGAGAATATTTACTATATTGCTGGGTAGTTTTGTGAAGTTTAAATGAAAAAAAAATTATGTAAAGCATTTAGAAGCATTTATTTAACACATACTTTAGGTATTTTTCCTCCATATTTCAATTACTGTTCTAAGATGGTCATCAGTGTTCTTTAGTATGTTGGTCACCATGAACTTGTTTTATAGAAATTTGTCAAATTAGACTTTTATACTTATTTGTGGAATTTTGTATTTTATGTAACTCTACCCATTAACTTATAAACTCCAATATTACAGAGGCCATGCTTATTTTTGTCACTATTTTGTGCCAAGTATATATCACAGTTGCTATTCAATTGCAGGTACATAATATTTGCTAATTCAAGTGTAAATAAATTAATGAATTGATAAATTATACAAGTCATAGGGTAAGAGAAAGAAGAAAAGTTGAAAGGGGAAGAAAATGAGGAAGAAGAATCATAGAAAGATCTGTCAATAACATCATTTAAACATTTAGGTTTTATGACAATAACTGACCTGGGAAAAGGAAGACTACTAGTTCCAGTTTAGATATGTAATAATTTTATGACTCAAGGCAAGTTTCATAGCATCTAACCCTTAATTTTTCTATATAAAGTTTGCAGACTAAGCCATGATTTTTTTTTTTGATCAAAGAATAAATTAGACAAAGTAGTTTTTCTTCCACATGTAAGGAGCTTATAAGTTGCCACTCCATCATAAGGCAGGTAGAAGCCTGAACAGACAAAAAGTAAACTCTTCTAGGACATGAAAGAGATGAGGACATGGAAAATTGTGGCCCCCAACATTGCAAACGGTTAATACTGCAACTCAAGGTTAATCAGAGCAGAAACTCACAAGCAGAAACTGCAAGGGAACCAGTGTGAGGGTAAGAAAACCTGAACCACAATTGACTAATTGCTGGAGACTTACTGTGGATAAGCCTGAGAGTTAAAAATTCCAGGAGTACCCATTCAGAGAGGGAGCCTAATCTGCTGGTATATTATCAGAGCTTAACTGACCTGGAGAAAGGGAAATACACAACTCTAGCCCAGTCAAGCCACCTGTCCCACCCAAAGGGTGGGGGAGAAAGGGAGAAAAAACTGAGAAACATTGGTGTGAAGTTCATAATCTTACTGAAAGACTAAGACAAAATTCACAGGGCTGTGAAACACTTCCTTTCTCCCCAAATTATACCTTTATATTACTAAAGGTCTGTTTATAGCAGTTCCTTTTACCTGTAATTCATGTCCTTCTGTCAAGAAAAATTTTCAAAGTATACTCAAACACACACACACACACACACACACACACACACACACACAATACAATTTGAAGAGACAGGGCAAGTATCAGACTATGACAAGGCAGGGATGTTGTAATTACTAGACTATGATTAATATGTTAAGGGCTCTAATGGATAACTAGACAGAATGCAGGAACAGATGGGTAATGTAATCAGACAGACAGAAATCCTCAGAAAGAACCAGAAGGAAATGCTAGAGATCAAAAACTCTAAGAGAGATGAAGAATGCCTTTGATGTGCTTATTGGTAGACTGGATACAGCTGAGGAAAGAATCTCTGAGCTTGAGAATATGACAATAGAAATTGCTATAACAAGACCAGGAAAAAAAATAAAAGAAACAACAGTAGAATATTTGGGAATAGTGAGACAACCGCAAGAGTGTAACATGCATGTAGTAGGAATATCAAAATGAAAAAAAAAGAGTGAGAGAAAGTAACAGAAGAAATATTGAAGCAATAGTGGCTGAAATGACACCCAAATTAATGTCAGGCACCAAACCACAGACCCAAGAAGTTCAGAGAACAGTAGCAGGATAAACGCCTCCCTCCTCCCCAAAACCATATATCTAGGCATATCATTTTCACATTTTAAAACATCAAAAATAAAGAAAAAATCGTGTACTTTACAGAGGAGTAAAATACATTAACTACAGAAGAGCAAAGAGAAAAGAGAACTTTGCAAGTAAGAAGAGAAATCATGCAAGCAAGAGGAGAATAAGCATTTTATGTGTTGAGAGAGAAAAAACAACCTAGAATTCTGTACTCTTTGAAATTGGTCTTAAAAGTAAAAGAAAAATTTTTAAAAAACCTTTCTCAAACAAAAATTGAGAGGATTTGTTGCTAGTAGACAGTTTTAAAAGAAATGTTTAAGATGTAATTTAGAGAGAAGGAAAATACTGTAGGTTAGAAGCTCATAGCTCCATAAAGAAATGAAGGCCATGAACTTTTTTTTTCATTAATTGATCTACAGACAGCAATTTGTTCAAGAATGATAGCAACAGTGTATTCTATTATGTATGATACATATATATGCTTACATACTTATATGTAAGTGAAATAAATAACAGCAATGATACATGGGATAGGAAGGAAGTATTAGGATTATTTTGTTAATATAAGGCACTCATATACATTTGAAGTGGTATAGTGTTATCTGAAAGTAGACTTAGACTATATGTAAATGTATGTTGCAGACTCTAAGGCAACCACTAAAGGGAGTAAAATAAAAAAGTATACCTTATATTTTAAGAAAGGAAAGAAAATGGGATAAAATATTAATACTCAATTTAAAACCATGGGAAAAGAAGACAAAAATAGGAAGAAAAAACAATATGGAAAATAAATAGAAAGCAATAACAACTATGGTAGATATTAATCTGTATCAGTATATCAAGTATGCCAATATCACTGTATCAATAACTGTATTAGTAATTATTGTAAATGTCAATGGTTTAATTTTTTTTAACATTTATTTATTTTTGATAGAGGGTGAGCAGGTGAGGGGCAGAGAGAGAGAGAATTGGAAGCAGGCTCCAGGCTCTGAGCTGTCAGCCCAGAGCCCAACATGGGGCTAGAACCCACGAACTATGAGCTCATGACATGAGCCAAAGTCAGACACTTAACCAATTGAGCCACCCAGGCCCCTCATAAATGTCACTGGTTTAAATCCATCTATTAAAGGACGGTAGTGATTGTCAGGGTGGATCAAAAAACAAGACCCAGCTATATATTGTCTACAAGAAACCCAGTTTAAATATAAACACACATAGATTAGAAGGAAATAGATGGAGGAAAATATATGGTGTTAACACCAGTCATCAGAAAGCAGGAGCAGCCATATTAATTTCAGATAAAGCAGACCTCAGAGCAAGAAAAGTTAACAAGGATAAAGAAGAGAATAACATAATGATGCATGGAGCAAGTCTCCAGAAAGACATAACAACCTTTAATGTGTATGTCCCTAAAAACACAATGTCATGCTATTTGAGTGAAAAACTAATAGAACTATAATGAGAAATAAATGAATCCACTATCATAGTTGGAAACTATCAAAAGTGGACAGTTAACAGCAGACAGAAAATCAGTAAGGATGTAGTTGAGCTCAACAGTGCCATCAATCAAGTGGATGTAACTGACATCTGCACACTGCTTCATCCGACTGAATATACATCCTTCTCAAGGAACATGTTCTCACATGGAACATTCTCTAAGAACACCTTCTGAGTCATGAAATATATGTTAACGGACTTAAGAATTAGAAGTCATACGGCGTTGGTCTCAGACCAAACTAAAATTAAACCACAAATTAATAACAGAAAGAAAATTAGAAAACTCCCATATCCATAGAGATTAAATGCACACTTGTAAATAATATAAGGGTTAAGAAGATATCTCAAGAGAAATTAAAAAAAATATTTTGTACTGATGAAAGTGGAAATAGAACTTACCAAAATTTGTAGGATGCAGTGAAAGCAGTGCTTAGAGGGAAATTTATAGTATTGAATGCATATATTTAAAAAAAAAAAAAGAAAAATTTAAAATAAATAATTTGTTTCTATCTCAGGAAACTAGGGAAAAAAAAAGGGGAGGGTCAAATTATATCCAAAACAAGTGGAAGAAAAGCAATGATAAGAATTAGAGTAGTTATCAATAAAATTGAAAACAGGAAATCAATACAAAAAAAATCAGTGAAACCAAAAGCTGGTTCTTTGAAGAGATTGATAAAATTGATGCACCTCTAGCTAGGTTAAATAAGAAAACAAAGAGGATATGAATCACTAATACCAGAAATGAAAGAGGGTATGTCAATACCAATCTTATGAACATTAAAAGGATAATAAAGGAGGGGCACCTGGGTGGCTCAGTTAAGCATCTTACTCTTGGTTTTGGCCTAGGTCATGATCTCACAGTTCTTGGGATTGAATGATGCTTCGGGCTCCGTCCTCTTGCAGAGCCTGCTTGGGATTCTATCTCTTCCTCTCTCTCTCTGCTCCTCCCTTCAAAATAAATAAATAAAAAATTTTAAAAAGGATAATAAAGGAATACTGTGAACAAGTTTGTCCACAAGTCTGTTAACCCAAATGAAATGGGCCAATTCCTTAAAAGACACAGTTTGCCAAAACTTACACAAGATAATGTAGGTAATATGAATAGGCCTGCATGTCACTCATAAATTGTCTAGTAGAAGTGACAAACATAGAATGCCTAGTAAAAGTGACTTGCCAAGATTTCCTGTGTGCCATCACAAACAAGGCAAATGACCCATGTGGATACATAGTTGTTCATATTTTAGAGCTCTTATGAAACCCTTGCTTCATCCAATAGGTCTTACTCATGGTATTTACATGGCAGTGGCTAGGTCATGAAAGTAATGGCACTGAACATCAGAAGAGCTCATCCTTTGTAATACATATTCAGTATTATTTTATCCTTTTGAGAGTCTTATAACTTAAAACTAAACATGGTTAGCATGTTTTTAAAAATGTATCATTTGGAATAATTACTGCAAGAAATATCCTATGGAAACACTTTTCCTCAATGTTGAGAAATAGGGAACAAAATATTTCCCTCAGCATTTGGAGTGTTCAGTGCCTGATGTCAGTTGCCAGCACTACCTTGGAGATCTCTGTGTTGTTACTTGGCCAGCTCTCTCTGCTTTTTGTTGCTAAATCTTTATTTGGATCTGTTCCTCTTTTTTCCCCCCTTCCTCCCCCTCCCCCTCCCCCTCCCCCTCCCCCTCCCTCCTCCTCCTCCTCCTCCTCCTCCTCCTCCTCCTCCTCTTCTTCTTCTTCTTCTTCTTCTTCTTCTTCTTCTTCTTCTTCTTCTTCTTCTTCTTCTTCATTTACAGCCCCATGTCACAGTTTTTCAAGGAAAACTCTGCTCCATTCATGCAAAAGTTGGGATTCGGAGGGCAGTGTCTCCCCAGCTAAAATCTCTGGAATCAGGAGACCATGGATGTTAGTAATGGAATCAGGGACTCAAACTAGTCCCTGTATTCTAAAACCTAACACACACACACACACACACACACACCAATCTCTAAAAGATTTTCTTTTAAATATTGAGGTAAGAAGAATATATCAAAACAGTGAGGTAATTGATAACGTCTGGCAAATCAGACCACATGATGCTTAAAAAGAGAGAAGTTGGTTTAGGAAATGGAGAAGAGAGTCAAGCAGGAAGATGCCATGCCTGAAATGTTATTACAATGACACTTTGTATGAGAACAAAGGATCTTGAGACAATGGAGTCCTCATCTTGGGACTGCATTCCAAGTTTTAGGGAAGAAAGAACTCTGATATGGATAAAACATTTGTAGAGAGAAGTGCCTGGTGTTCTGCTTTACTACAAGGATGAAGTTATTGTAGAGAGAGTTAGGGATTTATAATACTGAATTTGGGAGGAGAATCAAGATTGCTTATCTCAGATGCAGGTGAATATTCTGTTTGATTTCATCAATTGAAAGCATATCAGTGACTCTAGATCTCAGAGCCAGGGAAAGTAGGGTAAACAATCAGAAACTCTTTTTAGCAAAAATGTATCTTGACTGCTGATTTTATTACTCCAACAATTACTGTGGTAAATAGAATAACAAGCTCACAATATCTTATAGATCTTCTATCAAGAGGTGGAATTTATTTCCCCATGCCTTGAATATGAGTTGGTCTTAGGACTTGGGTTGACCAACAGCATGTCATACAAAGTATATCACTAGACTTTGAAAAGCAGATCTAAAGATGCCTTGCATCTGAGGCTTTCTCTCTCTTCAAACCATGACCAATCATGCTATGTATCAGCCTGGGATGAAAGACTATGTGCAGAGGGAAGCCCATTCATCCCAGCCATTCACCTGTCCTGTCTGAGATCTCAGACATGTTGACTGAGGTCATCTCAGACCATCTAACTCTAGCTAAGCAGGCTAAATATATATAAATGAGCCTTAGTGAGACCAGCAAGAGAACTGTCCAGGCAGCTTACAGAATTACACACACACACACACACACACACACACACACACACACGCAATTTTAAATTGTTTTCACCTTAACACAATTAGTTGTGAGATGCATTTTACATAGATAAAATAAATTTCACAATTAACCTAATAAATAATTTAAGATGAGGAAAAGATAAAAGCATATTCTAAAAAGACAGTTTGAAGATGAAAATACTGATGGAACCTGGTTTTATAAGTTTCTTTTCTGATACAGTAGAAAAGAAGAAAAAAATGTATACCATCAAAATGCAATTTAGGATGAGATTTTGACAGAAAGGCTTGGATTAAAAACAAAACGCACAATCACACTATACATGCATATTCATATGCTTGTCACAACATAAATGTATATAGATAGTTATTTTCTAACATATATAAATATAGAGTGTTTTGACAGATGTGACAGATATGTATACATATATATCTATTGCTATCAGTGTTTTTAAAACTAGTGTGATGGATGCTTATTCGCTGCATTTCATTATTTTTTAGTCATGGTAAACCCAAAGAACAACTGCCTCTCATTTTTAAAATAAGCAAACCATTTTGCTTTCCTGTTAACCTCTGACAGTGCAAAGTAAAATGATTCATTAAATACATACTCTATGATTATTTATGAGATGCTAACTAGATGTGTGATGTGCTAATTATTAAGAAAGTGCACATTTGGAACATCTCCACGTGTCTTTCTAATTCCCCTGTTTTCCCCCAGGTGTAGTTGCTCTCCCTCTGGAAGAACACTAGGGTGTTGTACCATTTTTTCACTGCACTAAAAGATGTTCAAGAATAAAATTCTAAAATCCATTACACATTGTCGGTAAAGTAGATGTTAAAAAGGGTAAGGAATTTTTAAAAATGTTCGATGTGACAAGGAAATAAATGTTCATCATAGTTTTTAGATAAAAAATATTTGTAAGCTATTTTTTTTTGTACAATGCAAACAGTATGGCCATGAGGTTATAAAAAAAGACAAAAGACAGGAATATGATGTATCAACATATACCTGAAACATAGCAATTGTTTTTAAATGTATCTTTCTCTTCATTTTATTTTTCTAAGTAGATATTTTTAATGAAAAAACACTACTAGTTTGGGAGTTGAGAAAATATGTAAAATACGTTTTTAAACAAGGTTTGCCGAAAATATACATTGCTTTATTACTGACAATGGCAACACTAGAAACAAATAATATTCATCATTTGCAATGTATATGGGACTTTCCTAAAATCTATATTATCTCACATGATTATCTGAATCCTATGAATTTGGTGACATACTTCAATGACTTCTTAGCCCGTTCACCTGCATCCACCCTTGACCCTTTGCAGTCATTTTAATATTTGATTTAATCATGCCATTCCCTATCTTGGCTTAAAATGGTTGGATTTCTTCCCATTATTCTCACAATCAAGGTAAATCCCGTAAAAGTAGCCTCCAGAGTTACATTTGGTCTAACTTCTACATATCTCTGCAGTCTTAGTTTGGCAGTGCCCTTTCTTGCTTTCTGTATTACAACCATCCTGGCTTTCTTCAATTTGAGAATTCCCAAACATCCTGCTCCTTCATGGTATGCTTCCATCTGTTTCCCTTTACCAGAGTTTGCTTTTTCCATCTGTCTAATGCCTTTTCATCCTTGAGATCTCAACTAAGCTATCATTCTAAATGCAGCAACCTAGATTTTCATGACTTTATAAAATTCCTATTGTATACATGCTGATAGCCCCCCAAAATTCCATATTTTAAGCTAATAGCTTTGGAAATTTAAAATTTATTGCTCTGATTACTTCCTTAATGCCTGTCTATGATATTGGCAGTAAAGTTCATCAAGCCAGGACATTGTTTGCTTTTATTCATGATCTTGTCTTCAGAGGTTAACAAAATATTTGTAAAGTGATAGAGAGTGAACAAATATTTGTTGAATAAGTGCATAAGGCAAAGAATGGGTTGAACAATGAATTTTTTTGTTACAGTTGAAGAGTATTTATTTGAAGAAAGTGGCGTAAGTCTTCTTAAACTTGTCTTTTCACAAAATAGAGTGTAAATAGTACCTAATTGAAACAGATGTTTCTAGTTGATATCAATACTGTTTTTAGGTCTTTTTTTTTAAAAAAATTATTTAACGTTTATTTATTTTTGAGACAGAGAGAGACAGAGCGTGAACAGGGGAGGGCCAGAGAGAGAGGGAGATACAGAATCTGAAGCAGGCTCCAGGCTCTGAGCTGTCAGCACAGAGCCCGACGCGGGGCTGGAAATCAAAGAGCACGAGATCATGACCTGAGCCGAAGTCGGACGCTTAACCGACTGAGCCACCCAGGCGCCCCGTGAGGTCTTTTTAAGAAGGAGGATTTACGTAAAGCATTAGTTAAGAAAGTTAGTGAGAGTCGGTAGATGTGTGTGTGGTAAATACAGATCAAAACAAACAAACAAAAAAGAGGAATGCTCAATAACACATTTTATAGATTTTTGTTCCTTAAAGTTCAGGCTAACCAGAATTTAGGTTTCTCTGGGTAATGAAATATAAAATAAAGGAAGTTTGGGATTAAAATTGGTAGCAGTGAACTGACACCAGATTTCACTGAGAAATATAACATTTTAGAATCAAGAACTTATTATTTTCTCTGGATAATAAATATGAGACATTGTCCAAATGGTTAGTATGAAGCAGCTGTCCTACTAAGATTGTACCAGAGAAATAAAAAAACAAGGTCATGGATAGGACATGAAATACCATTGTTCCCTGTTTCTTGGATTCTCAACCTTGAGAATTAGCCTTGATGAAGTCTTTTGGGGAAACACAACTAATCACTTCACCATCTTTGACTGTGTTTACAAGCTCTTCTGTTTCATTGATTTGATTGGTCACTAAGCAGTGGTTTGACTGAATCAACCCATTGTCTGATAGTATTAACCTGCCCAGTAAATTATTCAATAACTTAGAATGTGTATTTCTCTAGCAGAATATATCATGGTCAGATGGGGAATAGAAAAATCTAAGATAGAAAAAAAAACTATAAAAAGCATTCATCACTAGCTTTAAATGCTAACAAAATCTACGAAGTGTTTTGTTTTTCCTTCAAGTCTTTCATGCTTAATTTCCCCTTCACTTTGCCATTGATGGTCTTAGACATGTTGCTTTGATGCTTTCTCATCAGTGTGTCCCATCATGGTGGGTGTCCCATGGTCCCAAGTCAGCTGAAAAATAACAAAAGAATGACTGTCAGCTTTACCTGAGAGAAAAAGGGCTCACCATGACTAGTGCCTAGGGGAAAATAAAATGAGGTGTAAAATAATAATTGAATGTTTGAAACATGTAAGTCAATGGAGATAATGTAATTACTTCAACAACAGAAAACTGTACTATGAGTAAAGTCCAGTAGATAGAAAAGCATTTGCTGAAGTGAGTATCTGAAGATGCTGTGACTGGCTCTCATGGGAGTATTTGATGAGCATGAAAGATTGACAGTTGTAATTAGTCATGGACTCTGGGAGAAAATGGTACCTTGCCAGAAACAGATACATTTACATAGGGACGGGAAGAATCAGGACTTGATAAACTTCATTGATCTTAGACTGCCAGACAGATGGGTTGATAGTAATTTCCAGGTGGATTTTGAAAACAAGAATTCTGAGGTCAAATTGCTGAGCCACTTGCACTATTTGCTATCCATGTTGCCTTGGGCAATTCTCAGTTTCCTCATCGGTAAAACAGAGATGATAGTATGATCTTAACTCACAGTGTTTTTGAAAAGGGTATATTAGTTAATGCCTGTAAATTAAGTATCATAAATACTTATGATTATCAGAGTGTGTGTCTATTGTAGAAATTGTTAAGTCTTGGCCCTTGCTCTTCTGAAACACCGTGATGTACAGGAATCTCTATGAAGGTCTTTTTCTGTCCCAGGAAAATGATTGGCTCTGAAGAGCAGTCTTCAGCTGATGACTTGATAGGATTCATGATTAAATACCCTATTTTGCCTTTCCCTTGAGTCAGATGCTAAAAAGGATTCTCGGAGCTGCCCAATGGACCTGAGCTCTAGTCTCCCACAGAAATTGGCTTATCATAATATACCCTATATTGGCCTCATGCCCTCCCCCATGTGACTTTTATATTCCCTTTCTAGGCATTCTTGAGATTATTTCCCAAGGAGACTATTGTTCTAAAATACTTATCTTAGGGTCTGATTTGAGGGAACCCAAAATAAGACATTGGTTAATATATTTAAGCTCTCATTATTACCTATTAGAATAAACGTAATTCCTGCTGAATTATATTCTGTATAAATACCTAGAAAATGTATGGCTCAGAAAAGAGCCTGATTTGTTTTTTTCTTCCTCCCTTTCAGGACTCATGGAGAGATATTATTTTCAGCATTTTCAATTCATTCTTAATGTTCTGGATTACTGTTATCATTCTCTACTGAACTTTGTGATATGGCTCAGAAGTAAATCAATTGTATATCCTGGCTTTATATTTTCCAGGGAAGTTTTCCTTAAACCATCTTTTTATCTTAGTCTAAAATCTCATGAAAAAAACTGTGGACTATACTGAAGGGCTACTGGTCATTTAGCCACACTGACTATACATTTCCTTTCTGTATGATCCTCCACAGTACTTAGTGGACGTGAAAAGTTACCAAAACCATGCAGACAGATAAGAGTCACTTCAAACACTCATTTAATGGACTACTCTAGAGGTGCAGTTAAAGCACGTGCAATCATGTGTATAAATGACCAGAAATGTAGGTATTACCATTTACGTGATTGCTTGTCTACATAGAAAAATAGGTACATATCTACAATGTTGTTAACTAAAAACACTTTGGAAATCTAAGAGGGATGAGTAACTCTGACTAGGAGCTACTGAAGGAACAAAAAAGATGAGTGTTTAAGACTGAATAGAAATTTGCCGAGAAAGGATGATTCAGAAGTAAGATCCAAAAAGAGTTAGTAGCATATACAAAGACCTGGGATTTTTAAAGTTTATATAGAAGTACAGTGAAGCTAGAACACAAGCACATATGTTGAAATAAAAAGAGATCAGCCTGGAGAAATGGGTAAGTTTGTGCTAAATTAATGCTAACTCAGTATATCTCAAACATTAATACACATCAAACACATCAATATATGTATATTGTAACATTATTCATAATAGCCAAGGCATGGAAACAATGGAAGTGTTCATCTTTGGATGAATGGATTAAAAAAAATAAAAAAAGCTCTGATATACACACACAGAGGGATATCATGAGAAAGAAAGAAATCCTACCAGTTGCAACAGCATGGATGGAACTTTGAGGGCATTGTGCTCAGTGAATTAAGCCAGAAAAAAAAAAAAAATGCAACTACTGTATGATCTCACTTACATGAGGAATCTAAAAAAGTAGAAGTCAGAAACAGCGAATTTGTGGTTGACAGGGAATGGTGGGTGGCAAGTAGAAGGAAATGAAGAGATGTTGGTCAAAGGTATGAGTTTCCAGTTACAAGATGAATAAATTCTGGGAATCTAATGTACAGCATGGTGACTAGAGTTAACTGTATTGAGTACTTGAAAGTTGCTAAGAGAGTACATCTTAGATGTTCTCACCCAACAGCCAGCACAACAAACAAATACTAACTATGTGAGATGATGGATGTGTTAATTGACCTTATTGTAGTAATTATTTTGCAGTATCTACATGAATCAAATCATCATGTTACATACCTTAAACTTATACAATGTTAATGTATCATTTATATCTCCATAAAGGTGGAAAATTTTTACAAGGTAGGGCTTATTGAAACACAGATTATTGGGCCCTCCCCCCAGTAATTCTGATTCAGTAAATTGAGAATTTACATTTTTAACAAATCCATGATTGATGCTGATGCTCTTTTGGTCCAAGGACAGCACTTTGAGAATCACTGTGCTAAGGCAATATTTTGCATTTTATCCTGAAGGTATTGATACTGACAGATGTTATTTTAATCATGCTCTCCAGAAGCATATAGATTATTTCTAATCCTTCTTTTACCATATCTTCAAAATTTTGAAAACTGCTTTCACATGACAGCTAAGTCCACTTTTATCCAGGATAAATTTAGCTCATTCCATGAAATATTCTTAGAGCCCATGGCTATCAAAACACTTATTACCCTAAAGATGCCCTAGTTTGTTTTAAAATCTGACTAAATATAGAGCCAGTAACTTGCTATTTTGCATGTGATATGGCCAGGGAGATTGTGAGGAGATGAAGTTTGCCTTTAGACAGACCATATGCTCTTACTGATGTTGCCTAAATGTGTATTATCTGATTTAGCAAGTGAAAACCACTATTTAACATTGTGCTTGTTTCCACAAAAAACCCTGGGGATTTCCTTCTGCAGGAGACTACGTGATGGCAATTAGGAGGTGAATAAGTGGCTTTTATATTTATGATAACAAATGGCTTTGTTTACTTCTGTATTTCAAACATCTAAAGAAATGCTTGGCACATAGAAGGTGCCCAAGAAATATTTGCTGAGTGAATTATTGAATGAATGTTGGGCCTTATCTTACATGTTTGCAAATTTCATCAGGGTATTTAAACAATGTATTAAAATTAGACTCCCTCCCTGCCCCCACTAATGTTGCTGTAAGGAATAGCTTCCTTGGAAGCCTCATTTACATAAAGTACATACAAAGATTTCGGTCTCTATGTTTCTTGAATGATAACCTGAGAATTATAAAAATAATAGAATTTGGCAGCAATCTCGCACATTCTGTTAAATATATTGAAATGTTAATGATTTAGGTCAATAGTCTGACATCTCCATAACTTCCTCCTTGGCGCTGAATATAAATCCTAAGTAAAAGGAATATGGTGAGAATAGAAAAGTAAAGAACGAACATTATATGGGTTTGTCTTGTGGTAGGCACATTTTAAAAAACCATTTAATATTTCTCACGTGATGTATGAAGAAGGTATTTCTATTTCCATAACATTAATAAAGATACTGAGGCTGAGAAACATTAGGTAGATTAGTCACAGTTATGTAGCTATGAAGTGGGAGATCTGAGTAGAAAGAACAAGTAAATTAAAGATGTATTGCTGTCATCTGTCTCAACTAGTATGGATAGACACTTGGTGTAATAGGTTACAGATGGTTATAAAAATAAGCAGATGAAAATAAGAATATTCAATGAATGAGTTTGTTAATGGAAGGCCTTCTACCTTTATTAAAAAGACTCTATGTAGAGATGATTGTTAAAATTTGGAGAACAGTATTTTTTAAAACTTTATTATAGTTTGGTAGTCTGCTAGAGACTCAGAAAAAGATGAGTACAATTAGTTCAAGCAGAGGAATGGAGAGACCTTACCCATAAAAGAAAAGAATGTTTTAAATGAAGTAAAAAGCAGAAAAGAAACTGGAAGTGTTAGAAGTTAGAGGGTGGGCAGAGAATATTCATTAGAATTCTTATACATTACTGAATATGTATTATATACAGTGTGTGTGTATATATATATATATATATATATATATATATATATATATATATAATATGTTTAATTAATTGTAATGTACATGTGTAATCAGTAATTCTGAGCTGAATAGTTAACGACAAAATTACTGATTTTAAATGGAGTAGTGAAGAATTCATCCAGAACTCAACTTAAAGAGGCAAACAATATTTAAAAAATAAATGAGAAGTTTGGAGTGATGAAGAATAGATTATAAATTCCAAGTCTATCTGGCAGGTGTTTCAGAAAGAGAAAAATGGAGGGAAAGGTGTAGAAACAACATTTAAGAGATTTAAGTTTGTGTTTCCACAGTTGAAAAAAGGCATTGATTCTTAGGTTAAAGGGGCTAACTAAATGCAGTGCAGCATAAATAAGAATAAATCACAGCCTAGACACGTTCTAGTGAAAGTACAGGTTACTCAAGTTCTATCTTAAAATCTATAGAGGGGTAGATTACTATAGAGTTAAGTAGACTGACAACAAACTTCTCCTAAATAATAATAAATGCCAGAAGATAACAGAGCAATATCTTGAGAACTGGGGAAAAATAAGATACAGATTAGCTGGTTTACTTTGCCTTTTCATTTTGAAAGATAAATGAATTTTTAGAGTTAAGATTAAGATATCCATCCAGAAATCCACACTGAGAGAGTATTAAATGATGCACTTGAACAGGAATAAAGGGAATCTGGATGGAAGTCAGAGAAGTTCTGAAAAAGCTGAGCAGAACTAAATAGACTAATGTTTCTTATATTCAAGAAAAGGCTAAACTAGAGATCTGGATAATAGTCACAAGTCAGAGATTTCCTAGTGCTGAAAACATGCTGCATATGTGTTTTGTCTTGGTCAGCATAGAAATGGTTCGGTTTGTGGGAAAGATTTCTAAATAAGGGTATTTTTTTAAATATAAGTTTTTCTCTAAAGGATAGAAATTCATTTTTTTTAATAGGAAGTTTATTGTCAAATTGGTTTCCATACAACACCCAGTGCTTATCCCAATAGGTGTGCTCCTCAATGCCTATCACCCACCCATGGCTCCCTCCCACTCCCCATCAACGCTCAGTTTATTCTCAGTTTTTAAGAGTCTCTCATGGTTTGTCTCTCTCCCTCTCTAACTTTTTTTTTTCCTTCCCCTCCCCCATGGTCTTCTGTGACGTTTCTCAGGATCCACATAAGAGTGAAAACATATGGTATCTGTCTTTCTCTGTATGACTTATTTCACTTGGCATAATACCCTCCAGTTCCATCCATGTTGCTACAAAAGGCCATATTTCATTCCTTCTCATTGCCAAGTGGTATTCCATTGTATATATAAACCACAACTTCTTTATCCATTCATCAGTTGATGGACATTGAGGCTCTTTCCATAATTTGGCTATTGTTGAAAGTGCCCCTATAAACATTGGGGTGCAAGTGCCCCTATGCATCAGCCCTCCTGTATCCTAAAGGATAGAAATTCAAATATTTATTTTTAGAATCTATAGAAGGAAAAGAGAAAAATGCTGAAGTTTTAAATCAACATAAAATATGTAGGAGTAAAAAAGGCAAAGAATAATAACAGTTTCCAGGGTTATGTATGTTAAGTCCAAATATGAAAGCAATTATGAACAGAATTAGAATATATCACTAATTAGAGCCAGAAATGATCTGAATGTTTTTTTTTAATATCCAAATGTTTTGTGTTGATAAGAGTCACTATATTGCAATACTATACACAAGAAGATTACAATGAAGGGCTGGAAAATGATATCTGTGCCAACACTAAATGAATGTAGCTCCTGTGGCAACAGTAATATCATAAAGGTTGAATTTTAGAAAAAAAAATGGTAGAAATAAAAGATGTGAAACTTTGGTGATCACCAACAGAAGTTTATAATTAAATCATTGTATATTTAGAAATATTATTAAACAATAAAAATGAATAAAACATCAACATGGGTAATGACCGCATATAATGCTATGTATAAAAAGTAGTATAATGCTATGCACAGTACTATATCAAGTTAAAAACAATCAAAATACCAGTAATATGTTTGTACATGCTTGGGAATGATGGACAGCAAATTGAGTACAGTGGTTACCTGCAGACAGAGACTCTGATAAAATTGTATTTGTGAAAGATTCTAAAATATACTTATAAAATCTTAGAAGTAAATAAAAATAAGTCAAATGAAGCATATAGAAATAAACAAAATCTGTTTTCAGATTTGACACCTTGTGTGTATATCTGTGCATGTGCACGTGTGTGTGCGTGTGTGTGTGTGTGCATGTGTGTGTGCACGTGTGCATGTGTGTGTGTGCTTGCGTGGTGGATGGAGTAAGGGCAGATTTGCTATTTGGATCTTGAGCTTATGTCATGCCTGAGACTAGGACAGCAACCCATAATTAGCAATCCGGGCCACTAGGCAGAAGAATGAGGAAATCAATATGCGAAACTCCTTTCTTTAGAGGTTTCAACTCTCAGAGGCAATGACCTGAGCTTTGCTGAGCTTGTTCAGCCCTTTGCTAACCCTCCTTCTGCTCTGATTATTCTCGGCAGCTCATTCCCATCAGTCACCCTCCTCACGGAGCTCCCCGGCAATCACACAAACCCAGTTTGCATCTGTCAGGCTCTGCCTGAAAAAGTCTGAATTCATGCAAATGTCACTTCTCAGCCTGTGAAACCCAGAGAGGGACTCTCTCATTCAACAGATGGGCCACAGGCACATAGTGAGAGAAGTGACCCTGGTGTTTTCCTGTGTCAATAAAAGGCAATTTTAGTAATTTACTCTTACCTCCAAAAGATTTTTTTCTTTTTTTAATTATTCAGTTTAATATTGGTACTTGCTAATAAAACTCCTTTTAAACAGAACAATGGCAGCCTTTTCAGATGATGACGTTAGTAGAGAGGCGAAGTGGTTTGTTAGAAAAAGCTCAAATTTTGGCATCAAATCTGCCTTTAAATACTCCCTCAACCACTTGACACTGAGTGTTTGGGAGATGGCTTACCTCCCAAAACAGAAGACTCTTCCAACTTGACTGGTCCTGCCCAGATGCCCTGCTTAGACACATCTTGCTGCAGACTTCCTGTCATTCTGTTTTCCAGTTTACAATCCCTTTTATGCTGTTTCTTGCCACAGTGTCCTTGCACGAGCTAGATCATCTCCTGGCATGGGTCCCATCTCATACCCCACTTCCCTTCATTAAGTTAATCTCTACTCTTTCTTCAGATTACACTCATCTCTATCTCAGAGGTGTCTTTAGTAACAAAGTAAACTTACTCTGTAATGTATCTCAGAACAACATACCCATCTAATAATTTTAGAAACATACTTCTATTTTTGTGCTTATTTTATTAAGGTTTGTCTCTACCAAAGAAAGATGTAAAGCTGTGTGTATAGGGAGCATGCTTAATTTATGCTTCCAGCACTTCCTTGCCCTCCAGAGATAGTTTCTCATTGAAAACCCCACTGTCACTTGAAGCCCCAGTGGGTACCTGGCTCCTGCCCCTTCTCCCAGGCTGAAGGTATGGAGGTAATACAGGACCAAGAGTTAATTCCTGTTTCCAGGTCGCAGAATGACCTGAGAGATAAACAATAGCTTTAATGCTTTTACTATGAAAACTCTGGGATTTTTTTTTAAGTAAACTTTAAAAAAATTTAGAATGGTTTTACATCCATACAAAAGTTGCAAAGGTAATGTAGAGTTCCCATACACCCTCTATCAGTTTCTCTTATTATCTTAAAATGGTATGGTATAGTTGTCACTGCTAATGAACCAGTATCAATATGTTATTGTTAATTAAAATCCCTGCTTGGTTAACATTTCCCTGGTTTTTACCTGATGTCCTTTTTCTGTTCCAGGATTCCCATCCAAGTTACCACATGATAGTTACTCTATCTCTTCAGTGTCTACTAAGCTCTGACAATTTCTCAGTTTTTATTTTTGATAATGTAAATGGTGTTGAGGAGTGCTGGTTAGGTATTTTGTAAAATGTCCTTCAATATGGGTTTGTCTGATGGTCTTTCTCATAATTAGACTGGAATTAGGGGTTTTGGGGAGGAAGACATTGAAAATTAAGTGCGTTTGTTCTCATCAGTGGTACATGCTGTTAACATGACTTACCGCTATTGATGTTAACATTGATTATCTGGCTAGGGTTTCTCTTCTGTCAAGGTACTCTTTTTCTCCCCCTTCCATATAGTACTTTTTAGAATGAAGTCAGGGTGGCACAGTTGGCTAAGTGTCTGACTTCAGCTCAGGTCATGATCTCAGGGTTTGTGAGTTCAAAACCTATGCCGGGCTCTGTTGCTAACACCTGAGAGCCTGGAGCCTGCTTTGGATGCTGTGTCCCCCCCTCTCTCTCTCTACCCCTCCCCCATTGCACTCTGTCTGTCTCGAAAATAAATAAAAACATTTTAAAAAATTAGAAGGAAGTCACTATGTGCCACCCATACTTAAGAGGTGGGAAGTTAAGCTTCATCTACTTGAGGGTTGAATATATAAACATTATTTGGAAAACTTCTGCATGGATGATTTGTCTCCTCTTCCTCATTTATTTATTAAATCTTTTGTTTGTATTAGGTGTATTAGTATGGACTCATGAATATTTATATGTTTTCACTATGGAAAGCTGTGGTTAACTTTTGCTAAGCTACATGGCCCCAAAGAGCTAAGAGGGACATCCTCACGTGTACTCAAGACTAACATTCCAAATAAATATCTTACTAGTCCACAGTATTAATAGCACTTCAATTCTGGCCAAGATAAATTCACTCCATAGCATGGTGGAAACTATCAAGATATACTGGCCTGACTTCATAAAATATTTGTAATTCACCGCCCCCATGTTAGACAGAAAAGTTTGTATCCCCTCTTTCCCTTTACTCCGAATTTCTACTTCTTCATAACAAATTACCCCAAAACATATTGGTACAGGTCAACCATTTGTTACACTCCTGGATTTTGTAGGTCTGGAATTCGAGTGGGGCATAGTAGAGATAATTTGATTTTGTTTACCTAAATTTGGGATCTCAACCAGAAGATCAAATCCTGGGTGGGTGAAGGTAACTTTATGCCTACAGGTTGGAATCATCTGAAGCCTTATTCACCTATATGTCTAACAAATCATGCTGATTGCTGGCTGGGAACTTAGCTGAGTCTCTCATCCTGTATAACTTCATGGAGCTTCTTCATGAACTCTGTGATTTTTCATAATGGTGACTGGATTACAAAGATGAGCTCATCAGAGAGAGAGAGAGACAGGTAGAAGCAATGTCCCCTTTTATAACCTACCTAAGCTGTAACATGGTGTCACTTATTTTCATGATACCCTGCTCTTTGAGGCAGTAACAGACATACATCCAAGTTCTAGAGGAAAGAACACAGATTTCCCTTCTTAATGGGCATGGGAAGGTTCTGTAAGAGCACGTGGGATTACTAATAGCTTTGTAGCCATTTTTGAAAAATAAAATCTGCCACCCCCATTTAGAATCATTTACTGGAACCACTTGGGATTGATTACCAGGTGCTATAAGTCTAATTTTATAGTGGCTATTGGTCAGAACGTCTCTATTTGTTTAACTCACATTGAACAACTGTTCTCTAAACTTGGTCCATTTTGTTTGATCCACACCCACACTCTCCTAATCCTGGCCTAAGTCCTCATTCATTTTTCTTCTGTATTGTCCCATTTCCTTGAAGTCCCAGAGAATTTCTTACCTGAGGACATCAGTATAGTAAAAGAAAACAGGCTTTACCAATAAGTTTTAAAGATGGTCAAAAAGAAATGGGCCGATAGACTTTTCAAGTAGTTTTCAGTTGGAAAAATACAAGCAATGAATAGAAAGCAAGTATCTCAGACTGACCAGTGGAGCACAATAGGTATGTCATATTGGAGAATGATAAAGAGAACTTAGCTGACCTTCACTCAGAGAATCCTACTGTGAGCAAATTAACTTATTGGCAAGAAAAAAACAAATCTTCACTTTGAAATATTAATGGCTGTGTGAAATACATTTGGAGTGAAAGTGTGAAAATAGACAATCCAGGCAAGTAAATTAATGCCAGAAAGGGGTTAGAATGCAAATCATCAGTTTCCCCCAAATCTCTAACCCTATACCTTCAAAAATTAGTGTCTAAAATCCACCTGTAATTTATTTTATATGATTAGAGAGTTAACACCTAAACTGCTTATATAAACCATAGAAGACAAATAGCCTTTGTAAATGGAAAATATTTAGCCTTATGAATATTTATCCTGCCTAACAAATTCTGATTTCTTTGCTCCCCATCAAAACTGAAAACACATGAAGAACCACATACTTTTGTCGTGTGTGATGTTTTATGCTATCAGCATCTCTATTAAAATCAGTTTCACTTCTAAGAATTTCCAAATGCTGAATCTGCACACTGCTTGAATTAGTACACATACATGAATTGGAAATGAGCAGTAATGCTCAGTTGGTACATTAAAGATTGTCCTTCTTGGTTTAGAGTTAACTTCGTTGCCTGGGACCACTTTACTAGAGTGTTCTTTCTAGGTACATTTATTCTGCATTTTCCTAATAGTACTCTATGATTCTACACAGTGTTTACCAAAATTTTCAATTGTTTATTTGTATATTTAGGCATTTTATAACTGGTGTTCTCAAAAGACTATAGCCTAAAATTTCCACATTGCAGTACACACACTGTATGTATTTTTGCTTGTGTATATATACCCTCTGTATGCATATGTACACACATATAAATGGATAGTATACACATGTATTTGTGTGTGTGTGTGTGTGTGTGTGAGAGAGAGAGAGAGAGAGAGAGAGCGCGCGCACAAGAGGAGAGAAAAAGTACCTGGTAAAAAAGTAAGAAAATTTTTAGGGGATTTCATTTTGTTTTGTTTTGTAGTTCATAGAAATCATTCACAACATATCTATACAGACAAAAAAATTATTTAAGATTTTTATTTTCAGAATATAATGTATTCTTTATTGCCTTATGTGGATAAAGAATTCCCTTTAATAAAATGTAATATCAAACCCCTGCTAAATGAGGGTGACATATCATTACCATAGATATATAAGAAATGCCAACTTTTGGTTATAAGGTTATTGCACAAATTTTAAAGTTAATTTTCATATAAGTGCTTTAATTCATTGTTGGTATATCTCCTCAGATTGTTAAACAAAAAAAGTATTTTAGTATGAAAATTCAGAAATCAGCCATCTGGCATGCTTTATTTTGTAGCATTCTAAAACCTTATTATTATCCAATTAAATAGAATTATTTTTTCTCAGTAAAATAAAAATTTTAATAGTTTTAAAGTCTATAAAGTCTGTTTTATAATCATTGATTGTTTTTAACCTATTAAAATGAAAATATCTCAAGTTTTCCCAAATAAATAAAAACAATAATACTTTATAGTACTGTGTTTTTTAGTTACTATATGAATATATTTTACAACATCTATATCAATATATATGCATGCCATCTTTTTGAAGGGCTGTATAAGAAAGGTTTAGTTAGGACTCAAAATACCTAGTTAGAACTGACAATGCATTGCATTTGGGATATGTATTGGTATAGAATATTTTTAAAATATGTAACCCTGAAATGCTTTATAAAAAGTAAATGGAACTTCTGGTAAGTTCTCAGTCTGCTGAAGATTTTATATCCTGTAGGGATCATGTTAATTTGACATATTTTAAAAGTTTACTCCTATGACAGTGCCACAACATGAGCAATTTTATTGAAATAGAAAGCAAAGAACAAAAATATTCAATAATTATTTTATTGATGTGAAGGAAATGAATTATTCATGGTTTCAAAGTATCTGTGAATAATTCTAATTACCTGCTTTTAAAGGATATGAGACCCACTGAAAGTACATTAACAATTTTGATTGAACACCTGCTATCCAGTAGTATACGGGAGGCATCAGAACCAAAATCCACTGTGTGTGTATGTGCGTGTGTATGTTTGTGTGTGTTTCTGATTTTCTAGGTAATCATTATATACTGTGCTTTGTTGGCCTCTGATATAATGCTTTGATAGTTGTAAAAATAGATCATTCAAGGTGATAATGCTAAATTATTCCTAACTCAAATGCATTATGCATTTCCTAGCATTCTCTATTTATTCATAGCTATGAAACACATTTTGAAAGATTATAAATGCTTGCTGAGAAGGTTTCCTGGATAAGGACTTGCTTCTAGATCTCTGCATTCTCTATAGTGACAAGTGGATGGAAGTAGTCTTATGTCTGCCCCTAACCAGCTCTTTGAACTCAGTTTTTTTTTTGACTCAGTACCCCCACCTCCATTTGTCCCTCTAGTTCTGCTATTATACTAGTGGTATCATCATTCACCTAGTTAATTGGCCAAACCACTTAGCTCATGAATTTTGAGTGTCAAACTTGACTTATCAGAGAAGGAAACATCTAATCAGGCAGGAGTTCTGAGCAATTCTATTGACTTTATCATTTTAAAAATTACTTTCTTCATATCTTTCTGTCACTTGCTTGTTTCAACTGGCATCTTCAGTGGAATTTCACTAAAATTGCACCCAGTCCTTTTAACCATGTGTTTCATCTGTCACCTCTTTTTTGCAGTTTTTTCCATGTCATAATCAGCATGGTAGATTAAGTACATTAGATGCTTTTCATACTTTACTCCATTTTGGATCCTGTACCTTGTATAGCACTGGCTTGAGGAAAGGCTCTTAATAAGACTTAAATGTACACAGTTTCTTCTCCCTTCTGGTCTTTTTCTTTCTCTGCCTTGTTGCTTAACATTCTTTCTGTCAAATTCTATGATGCCATATTTTTAAACACCTTTTCATTTTACCAGAGTACCATACTTTCTTTCTTTTGGGTCCTTATATTTGTGACTTCTTTTATGTAAATGCCCTGCTTCTCACTCTCCACTCACTTGGAAGTCAAGCCTTATCATGCAACACTTGACTTAGATGGATAGTCCTTGAGTGTCTTCATTGATTGCTTAAGACTGGATTACATGTCCATTTTCTATGTTCATAATGGTCTTCACTAACTCTTATTTATAGCATTTATTTCTCCTTACTACTACGCTAGACTAATTGTTTCTCCCCATGAAGACTACAAATGCCATTTGGTAGGAAATGTCTCATCAAACAAATTTATCCAGAACACATCATGGCTTCTAACACATAGCTAGCCCTTAAATATGTGTTAAAAATGGCACTTACTAAGTTTTGTGATAAAAGGATATTGCATATTAGCTTGTCAAATAATGTATTTGGCCAAATAATAGCTTGTCTGCATATTGGAATGGTATTGAACAAGTTAAATAAAATGAATGTTGTGCCAATTCAGATTAGGCTAACTTCTGATACAAGAAAAGCTTCCCATTTTTCTTATTTTAGGATCCTTGAATTTTCTCATAAGATATTTTTGTCCATTTTTTAAGTATAAGTGAATCCTTGAAAAAAACCTTTCTTCTGTTTTTCAGTATGCTAATATATCAGAACTATAATGGAACTATAATGGATCTAATGTTTTTCTGAAGAATAAAGCTCCAAATTCATCTTTCTCATAAATGGCAAAGAAACAAACAAAAATCAAACAAACAAACCCTAGAATTCTAAGGAAAAGGGAACGTGCTAGAGATAGACAGACGGACAGATAGATAGATAATAGATAGACAAAATCATGAGTACTTCTGGAACCCATCCAGTGTTTACTCTATGAATTGAAATGAAATTAAAGGAAGGGTGCCTGGGTGGCTCAATTGGTTAAGTGTCTGACTTCAGCTCAGGTCATGATCTCACAGTCTGTGAGTTCAAGTCCTGCATCGGGTTCTGTGCTGACAGCTCAGAGCCTGGAGACTGTTTCGGATTCTGTCTCCCTCTTTCTCTGCCCTTCCCCAGCTCACATTCTTCCTCTCTCTCTCTCAAAAATAAATAAATGTTAAAAAAATTGAAACTAAAGGAGCTAGAAAAGAAATATTTTGATTCACATTTGGGCCTATGAGAAACAAATAATATTGCATTCTCTATTTTGTGAAGAAATATGCGTGGAAAAATTTCCCCAATAATTCAACAGTAGTCCTCTGGTAACAAAAAATCTAGTCCCAGCATTAGGTAAATATCTCATTTGTAACAGGTAATGTAGACACTTCATATTTTCCATCTCTAATTTTCACACCATTTGGCAATTAAGAATAATATCTCCTTTTCCCAGTAGGGAATCTGAGAGTTAGTTTAATTAAATCTCAAAGTCTGAGGTAGAGCCTGGATATGGGCCCAATGAACTTTTTAGTTCTCTGCTATCCAATATACTGTACTTGACTGGCCATACTATAAGATCAGAAAAAAAAATTTATATATATATATGTATATAATTTTTGTAGGGCATGTATACTATGCTGTATATATAATATATATATATATATATTTATATTAAGTATATACATATAAATATAGTATATAAATACATAAAATATAATATTATATATCCATCGTATAGTATATATCCATGTTTATAGTGTATATCCTGTCCATATAAATATATAAAATGTATGTAAAATTTAGAGGCACCTGGGTGACTTGGTTGAGCATTCAACTCTTGATTTCTGCTCACGTCATGATCCCAGGGACATGGGATTGAGCTCTGCATCCAGCTCTTCCCTGAACATGGAGCTTACTTGAGGTTTTCTCTGTCTCTCTCTTTGTGTGTGTCTCTCTCTCTCTCTCTCGCTCTCTCTCTCTGCGCCTCTCCCCTACTCATGCTCTCAATCTCCCTAAAAAATAAAAAAAGTATATACAATTTAAAAATATTATATATACATATATATAACTTTGTTGAAATATTCAGAGGTAATAATAAAACAGAAAAAAACCTTCAAAAATATCCCTTAAAAAAATCCAGGTACAGTTGAAAGCGGTAACAAATTACCACATCTCACATTAAAATTTTCTGCTTCTATAAGCCAATTAAAGAAAGAATAGGCAAATTTTGGTAAGCTATTAGGGTATTTTAAGGTACTTGGTGATTTAGTAATTTCACTGTTTTGCCTACTTAAGTTCAACAATGTAGATGTATCTAGCTGTACTGCATATTTTTTTGTGAATACTAAATAAAATACGCCTAAATTACTATTTGCTTGGCAAAAATAGGCCCAAAGTTAGTTGCAGCTTCTCATTATAGATATAAAAGAACTTTGGGCTTCTCTCACAATTACTGGAATAAAATAACCTCAGTTTGGACCATATATTTGTGTGTGTATAAATAATTTGAATTTATGATATCATTGTTCATCTATTAAAATGAAAGACTCTAAAGGAGTATTTAAGAGTATTTAATGTTTTTAACTAATGTTAATGAACTCTATAGAAATTCATGAGTATATAATACTAAATTTAAGACAATCTAGATCTATGTATACATTTAAAAAGTAATATTACAAAATTATAATTGCTATGTTACAATGATGAGCTTGACTTTGTTTTCTTATTCCTTACATATTCAGTGTGTCATTTTTAACAAATGTTATACTTATGATTGAGAAAGAATATTTTAATTAAATTAAAAATTAAAGATTTTCAATTAAGATTTGAGAGCTTGAGAGAATGATAAGAAAAATGTATTGTATGATTCTGATAGTCATAAAAATTAATATAAACACAATTTTTAAGAAGTATTATAAAAATATCTTAGCCCATATTATTATAGCCATTGTAATTTCCTGGAATTATTAGCTATCTCATGGATGATTTGGCCCTGAAGTTAAAACTCTTAGTCTTCAGGCTTCTAAACAGTTAGTAATGAGTATCAAGAAGGTCAGGGGAAGTCAAGAAGATCTTTTAATGAAAGTAATTAAAAACCCAGTTAATGAGCAGATTTCTATTACATGAACATGTTAAAAAAAAAAGATGCTATTGCCACTATTTTGTCTTCATTCTATATCTTTGAAGCAGAAAAATATAATAGGTGGAAAATGTGTTATTTATCATCCTAAGTCTCTAGAATATAGTTACTCCACACCTTGGGGGAGAAAAGATGGATAAAGTTTAATAATTATGCAGAAATTGCTGGAGTTTTCTTTATTAATAACTTTTACAGTAAAATATCTTGTATGTGGAAGAAAATTCTCAGTATGACACAGACTTTTAATTTTATTTTAAATGCCAGTATTAAATGTTTCAAATTAAAAAAAAATCTATAGCAGTGATGACCAGTAGAAATATTATGCGTGTCACACATATGATTTCAAATTTTCTAATAGTCACATTTTAAAAAAGTAAAAAGAATCATGTGAAATTATTTCAATACAATATTTTATTGAGTCCAGTATATTAAAAATGTAATTTTGGCATGTAATCATTGTGCGGTTATTGGGATATTTTATATTTATGGAAGTATTTTGTACTAAGTCTTTGAAATTCAGTGTGTATTTTACACTTTTAACTTACCTTACTTTGGATTAGTCACATTTTATATACATAATAGCCACATGTGACTTATCACTACCATATTTGATCATATATAATGATAAAATAACTCTGAATCCATGTGTCCAACACCTAGGTTTAAAATATTATAATTATTTAGATAAAACTATGTGGAAAGAGATAAAGCTAAATGTTAACACAGTATCGGTAAAAGTGAAGCTCTCAACCATGTGCCTCCGGCAGAAACAAGTTCCATTTTTGTCTCACCTTCCCTGGAGTCAACCAGAACATTGGCATTCATGTATCCTCTCCTTCATTTTTATAGTCAGGGTTTTTGTCTGCTTGTTTGTTTTATATTTTAAGTATATTGATGTTGTTATCTTTGTGACTCTTCCATTAAGAATGATTTCAACTTGGAGAAATGGAAAGCTCCAATCTAATTGGCGGTAGCAATAAAGGAATGCTGAACTAAAACAGTTGCTCACATAACTTGAAGGCATAAGATGTGGCAAGTTTAAGTAGCTTCGTTTAACAGCTCTATTTACGATTGAGCCTGCAATTTGTTTCCTCTTCTTTGAACTCCAAAATGGTGACTCAAGGCTAAAGTGTTGTTGGTTGCAATATGAGCCCAAAACATGGTGGTTGGTAGTAGCTGAGCCTACAGCATTCTCTGCTACAGTTGAAAAAGGCAGCTTCCTGGGACTTCATTTAGGGAGCAAGAACTCTTCCAGAACAGGTCAGCATACCATATCTCCAATTTCTTTTGCATTGATTTGTTCACATTCTTTTTCCTGAACTTATCACTGCTGAGGAGAAAGATTATACCCTGAGTCCAATCAGGCCCTTAATGAAGCTGGGCCAGTCCTTAAAACTGCTTTCACTGCCATTAATTGGGAGAGTGACAACCATAATACTGAGTAGTTAACCACAGTCACCAATACCATATTTGTCATGAGAGTCTGGCTTTCTACTCGTCACCCACCCCACCAAAATGGGTATGAGTTTTCATACCCATTTTCTAGTTATTAAAACAATAAAAATAAGCATTGTTTTCAGCTAATTCTCTGAAAAGAAACAAATTCCCTGTGAATCTATTCTATAATTTAGAAGTAATAAGTATTGTAGATAATAATAGCAGGTTAACACTCTATCACATGTGATAAGATTTTAAAAAAAACACCATTTCAATAACAGATTCTTAGCTGAACCTTCTACTACAGTTTGTTTTGAATGCATTTGTCTGCATGTATGCACTTCTGTTGTCCTGCCTTTGTTCGAGCTATTTTCCCCCCTAGTATCCATCCCTGTTAGGTTTTATCATAATTCTACAAGTATTTTAAGACCCAGGTAAAGTGATGGCTCCCCTGTGAAGCTTTTTGAGCTTTAAACAATGACATCTTCTTTACAGAACATATCATTAATATCTCTTTTATGGTTCTTAACTGTAATTTCAGGCAGAATGAAAAGTTGGGCATCTGAACATGTTTTTTTCCAACTAGACAAAACATGTCTTTTTCTAAGTTGCTGCCTGTGGGTTATTGATCTTTCTGTCCCTCATGTTTACATGAACATGGTAAAATTCTATCAAAATTCTATCTGAATAAATAAGGTCCAGCATGAAGATGTTATGATCAATGGAAATATTTGTTCTTTTAATCTCTGGTAAATGAGAAGTGATCATATCCAAGTATGGCAACCAAACATGAACTGAGAGTTATAATTGCATTTGTATTTGGTGATGTTCCCTATGGATTATTTTCAAGAATCATTGAAAGCTATTAAATTATTAGAAATGTATAGATCTGATGGTATAAACTACTCATATCCAATATCAAGAAGGCCTGTTTTTATCTTCTAAATTGGTCATATTCAATGGATGAATGTGTTTGATCTGAGAACCAGTGTTAGAGTCCTGATAAATGATTATTTGAAGATTAAACTTTGAAATTGGGATTTGTACCCTGTTACAATGGCAACCAGTGAGTGTGGTAACAAGTGGGGAGTAATGAACTACTACAATCCATGCTTAGCCTGACAAGCTTTCAAAGTCACAGGAAAGAAGCAGGAAATGGTGTTACAAATACTTTATTGTCTGAGGTTTCCATCCTTGGCAAATCCAATTTACATACAGCATTTCATTATTTCATTAATAAAGGCTTTGATGGGGAAAAATTGGTTTTTGTTTGTTATTGTTTTTGGTTTTTTTTGAAAAGGCAATAGTCTAATCTTGTTCTCTGATCACAGAAGTTACAAAATGCAACATTTACATAATATCTCTTTGTAGTGCTGTTATACCAATCCAGTTATCATTACATAAAAAAAGAATGATCTTCCTTTACCTTCGTATTTTCCAAGTCACTTCTAGTTGGTGTAACCTGGGACTTCACCATTTCGGATCTTTCTCTTTGTCTTTCTCTCTCATCCTGCCTAAGTTCTAAAATGTTGAAAATTCCTTCCCAGTTCTCTTCATGGGCTATATCTTTTGGCAGTTTTATGAGACTATATTTCCAATTATAAAGCCAAGTAGATAGTATTTACCTAATACCGTAAACAAAAACAGTCAATTAAGAAATAAGAAAGAAGAAGGAAAGAAATGAAGGAAGAAGAAGTAGGGAAAGGAGGAAGAAGAGTAGGATGTGGCAGGAGGAGGAGGGGGAGGGGGAGGGGGAGGAGAAGAGGAAAAAGGAAGAGAAAAAAATTTGTTTTTGTTTTTGACAGAGAATATATGTCTGCTGATGTAACTTGTCCTCTTATCTAAACTACCACCCTGGTATTACATTGGACAAAAATACCACCCTGGTATTACAGTGGACAAAAGTTAAATGAAACAGTTTTCTTTTTACAACATTTTGTTGAAAAAAAATTAATGTTTTTTTCCCTAAAACTAATATGCATTTTTTTTCTTCCACTGGCTCCTAAATATTAGAAATACTGAAGGAGAAAGAATCTTTTGAGATAGGTCCCAATCTTAATCAGCCAAATCTTAGGGGTTGGTTGAAATTGGCTTTTTTCACGATGAGTTTGATGTGGCATGCAATTACTTCATCTAGGACTTTTACTACACAATACTGTGTGCTCCTTTACCTTGAGATGCCATTTACTGAATACCTATCATTTGCTAAATAATATGGTGACTAAGATTTCTGGAGGACCTCATAGGATAGTGGAGGAACAGATATGCAAATACGTCAATCATATTAAACACAGTAAATGCCATGGCAGAGGACTGAATAGGGCTCATTGGGAGTCCAGAGAATGGAAGTCACAGTTCTTTCCTTAATACCACTTAAGAACTTGTGGGGGAGATGGGGATTAGACACATGAAAGCACAATCAGCCTCTGCATCTTTTGTGCTGAGATTATACTGTGATGCCATTATTTCTTTGTATCTTCATCCAAAGGCTTGTGGCTAATTTATATGCTTGCTTGAAAGGCAGCAAGATCTTGTGCATGCATGCAGCGGATAAAAGTCTGGTCTTGCCAAAAACAAAACAAACAAACCAAATAAAATTTTAAAAAGAAAGAAATGAAGGGGAAAAAAAAAACTGAGCCCTACAGTGGGCACAAAAAGCTTAGTTCTGCAAGAATGTTAAACCCTATTTTATTTCTCTGCCACTGAATTTAAAATGAGCTTCGAGAAGGACTGTAAGTGTTGAGAGGAGGGAAGCAATTTCAAGTGACAGAGTTCAAAGGAGGTGGTTATGCATTTCTAAATGGGTACTGAATCTCCTTTAGAGATATTTTGCACTTAGAAATAAAGAGTTCAGTCAAGACCGTCACCTAACTTTCTGGAGAAAATGGCCTATGCAAATGGACCATATCTTTTACTGAAAGCCCCAGTCATAGTAATTCTAGGCTTCATTCATTTGACATTCTACAAATATTTATTGAATGCCTATAGTGTGCTAGGAGCTAGGGAAACAAAGTATAATATTTCAAAAGGATCTCTGTGCACTTTAAACTCCAAAATGGTATTTCTTACTAAATAAATTTTACTGTAGGAAAAAAACAAACAAGAAGCCCTATACAATCCTAAATGTGCTTAGCTGATTACCCTGACTCACCCCTTCCTTCCCACAAAAAAACACAATCACCGCTTTTGCCTGTGCTTTGCCAGTTGCTCCTTCTGCCTCCTGACCCACCCTGGTGCTTTCCCATGTGGCCTTCTCTTGGGAATTCTCATAACAAACTGCTTTCCATGATTATCTCCTGATCTATTGCCTTCCCCAGACCCCAGTAAAACAGGTCCTGGGTATGTTTTAAAATAGCATCTGTGAACAAAGTCTCATACAGGCAGAGACAGTAAATAAGTGAACAGACAATGTTACAAGGTTACAAATACTCTGAAGAAAATACAGCAGAATTCTGTGAGAGCTGCTGATTGATAGGGCTAATTTAGAGCAGTGAGGGGAGGTTTGCTGGAGGAGGTGGCTTTTGAAAGGACTTGACAAGGGTAAAAGGCTCTCAGCAGTGAGAATGCTCTAGAATGGTAGGGGTTCTTCATGTGAACCTAGACATTTGATCTACCACTATCTGTGTGCAACGTAATCAGATTTAATTTTATTTCTAGGTGCTTTGTAGTAATGATTCCATTTTCACTCACATGCCTGTCCTATCTCCCATTTTGCCACCCGTTAGATTCTTAAAATCTGAGATTGATTGAGAAAGTTAGATTTATTATGACCCATTATGAGCTAAAAGTCATGTTTGGCTGGAAAAGAGTTTTAATGTATTTATTCGCCATAGAAAAATTAAAAATCGGCATGAGCCATCAAATCAAAAATTTATTGAAGAGGTGACACGATTGCCTTGATATGGAATTCTGCCTGATTACCATTTTTGTTCTTTTCACATAAAATGACATAAAAGAGAAATGTAATTTTTTTTTTTTTGTCTTTTAACTTGAACAAAACCATCTGATGAATTTCATGCTGCTCATCCTAAAAAGGAGAAAAATAGAGGTTGGCAACACTGCCCAAAGCAGCAAGGCAGCATCTTTACCTACTAAAACACCTTTTCACATAGATAGGATTAACCCTCTCTTTTACTAGCCTGGATTATTGCTTCTGAAGCACAACAGACTTGAGCTCATCATAGAGAATTTAGAACTGGTCTTAGTAGAGTCATTTTAACTTGTTTTGGGAATGGCAACACTTTACAGGAGAAACAGAACATAATTACTCACTATGAAATGCTTTGGCTCATGATTAAAATAAAGACTTCACCCAGAAAACTTAGAAAATGTAAGCAAACACAGCACAAATTGCAAAGTTTTTGTAAGGAAAAAGTTGATTCACCCCTGAAATCCAGGCATTACAGTGACTTGCTCTATGATATCGCATTTGGTCTAGAAATTTTGCGCACTGTGTTGTAACAACTTTCATGATGATAATTCTACCTATTACTTGTTCAGTTTGTACAGAATGTCAGGCAACATGTGAGACCATTCTCCTTTATTATTTCTAACAATAATTAAAAACATGGAAGATAGTTGAAAAGTATTAAAAATAGACATCAGACATTCCAACCTTAGGTATTTATTTACCAAAGAGAAATGAAACCATATTCACGCAAAGACTTGTAGGTGTCTATAGAAACTTCATTCACAACAGGAGAAACCTGGGACAAGTGGGGAGAACATAAATATCCATCAAAAAGTTGCACTGATGAACAAAATGAGGTATATTTGTACAATGGCATGCTGCTCAACACTAAAAAGCAAACATGGATAACCATAACTACTCTCCAAAACTATGGGCGGGTTTAAAAATTTTTATGCTGAGTGAAAAGGGCCAAGTGTAAAACATCCCACTTACATGAATTATGAACTAATCCATGATGTCAAAATCTAAACCAGTGGTTTCCCTATAGCTGAGCTCAGAGGAGGGATGAATTTTGCAAAGAGACATGAGGAGATACTGATGGAAGCATTCTGACTCTTGATTTTGGGGGAGGTTTTCTGGAGTATAAAATCTCTCAAATCACATCAAAGTAATGCACTTTAAATGGATGTGGTTTATTGTATTTAAATTATTTCTCAAAAAAGGAATGAAGGAAACAAAAGAGATTAGGAAACCAAAGTTGAGACAGGCGCTTGTCTAAAGTTCACACTACTAAATAAGTAGCAAGGAAACGGACAGGATTCCTTTTTTGCTTCTTCAGGCTTTAAATCTTGGGCTCTTTCCACCCCATCAGATGTAAGAAAAAAATAATTCTTGAAGAAGCATTCTTTATGCTTTCAGAATTGTAACCATTAGGTTAGCATTTATTATGTCATTAATTCAATATTCAGAAATATTCCAAGTTATTTACAGTGCTCTAACTCTTAAGTAGGAGATGTAAAAATAAGACTTTTATTTTGATAACTTCGATAGGGAATCTGGAAGGTTTATGTGTGAATTTTTAGGAGAAGCTACTTGGAGACGGTCACATTATATAAATAAAATATGTGTTTTACTTCATATTTTACTGCTAGAAATATGTTAAATATGGTATATATTTTTAGGATATTTAAATAGGTGGTTTGAAATTCAGTACATAGTTTTCCTGTTTAGTTAGCTCAGTGGTGAATGTGAATATTCTTTGATCTCTTTGCAATACATGTGCACATGCAGAGATCCAAGGTGTCCTTCTTATCCTTCTCTCTTATTGAACAGATACAGAAACTGAGACCACACAGTTTTTGGGAGTATGTTTAAGGATATCAAACAGGAAGAGCTCAGTATTGTTTAAGCAACACATGAGTGACTGAATATGGAAAAATACTTTTGAAGTTTCCTTTAATCAATAGAAAATTATTAACTAACCATTGCCATACAAATGGGAGATGTTTTTTGAGACAGGCTTTATGCTTTTAGTATTTCCTTCCAATTTGCATTTGTATTATATAGATTCAGTAGTTAATTTTATCAATTTAGATAATGAATCCATGCATGGATTAGTTTGGTTTCCTGGTGAAGACATTCCTAAGTAAGGGTGAATTGCTAAATAACATAGGGTTGATAAAAGCAGATAATAGTACTTAAAGAGAGTTGTGAATAGAATCAAACTGAAAGGGAGTATGAACAATCAAAGCAAACATTCAAACCATGATGACCTGTTTGCTACAGTGTAAAATTATCTCCTACTTTTTTTATTCCACTCAAATGCAAAAGAAGTTGGGATCAAAAAATGGGTGATTTTATATTTTGTTTTAGCATTAACAAAACCATCTGCTGAATTTAATCTTGATCATACAAACGCAAATTAAGGAATGGAGGTCTAGACTCAGCAGTGGGAGGACAAGTTTGCCTAAAACTAAAACAACAATAATAATGACAATGGTTTTCATGCAGATATAACTAACCAATGTATTAACATCTGCTTTCTTCTGTTCAAAATCCCGGTTTGGGATGCAAATAAAACTTTACCTATTTCCTTACCTATTTACCTAAAGTACATTTTTTGTTTACAATTAATAAAGGGAATTTTTAATACTATGTTAAGGCTATGGTATTAGAGAATTCTCTTCATTGCTCTATTGTAAAGATAGTGAAGTAAAATGGTTAATATCACTGTGTCACAGGCTGACTCAATAGTAAAAATGCTGATTCTGTGAACAGTTTTGTTAAAGCATGCTGACATTGCTGGATATATGATGGAAATGAAGACTGTTCTTTTCCCATTTCCAAGGTCTTCAATTTCACTAATGTTTAGGCTATGCAACTATTTATGTATATTGGGTTTAATAAGCCTTTGATGGCAGTCATAGAACTAGCGCCTTGAAATATATAGTGAAGTTACTGTAAAAGAAATCTAGGAGCATCGGGTTAATGTATCTATTGTTTTCCCTTAGCGTAGAAAAACACTGCATGATAGCTGAGGAGTCTAGGATACATTTAGAGGTACCATCATGGCACAAATTAAGTGACAACTTAGTTGCGAAGGGAAGAGTGAACTCTGGAATTAGTTGAATTTCTGTTTAGATTTCAGGTCATATTCTCAGCTCCAAATCATTACAAGGTTAGTGTAGGTAACTAAAATATCTGAGACTTTCTTTTCTCATGTATGCAATGCTAATCAATACTAATGGCACCTAGCTTTCCGAAGTGTTTTGAGTGCACAGTATTAACCATACCGGTGAAATATATCTTTGATATAAAGAGCTCTGATCCCTTATTTACTGAAAATAAATTTACTGCTTTTATTTAAAATCTGGGGGTGCCTGGGTTGCTCAGTTATTCAGCATCCAACTCTTGGTTTCGACTCAGGTCATGATCTCACAGTTTGTGGGTTCAAGCCCCACATTGGGCTCTGCACTGATGGTGCAGAGCCTGCTTGGGATTCTCTGTCTCCCTCTCTCTCTCTGTTCCTCTCCTACATACTCTGTCTCTGTCTCTCTCTCTCTCAAAATAAATAAACATTAAAAAAAAAAACTTTCATAGTTGCACTTACTTGTCACTAATGCCTATGATACATAATATTTCCTTAATGTTTTGCAGTTCAAAATATATTTTCAGTTGTTATTTTAAACATTCCTCCACCCCCAATTTTGACATTACACTAATTTCAGACTTGAAAATATCAAGAATCTGGCCATAGCCAGATTTACTTAAGGACAGTTGATACTAAATGGTGGATTTGCATATTACCAAAGAATTTCTCACTTCAAAGTGAGTGTGGGTCCACAAGGAGCACCATCTAACATCTCCATTTTAGCCCAAAGTTGTGCTGCTGTCTTGATTAATATCAGGTCTGGGGCTCATATTCAAGTCTGACTGACACATCCTAGAATTGCAACACTAGAGAGAAATTAAACAGCTCACTTTTTATATCTATAAAATTAAGATCATATAGTACCTTTACCATATTCATGTTTTAAGTATCAAATTATCTAAAATATGTGCTATTGGCAGGAATTTCTCCAGGACCCTTGGTGCAACATCCCTTACTCTTCTGAATTTAATTTAATTTAATTTAATTTAATTTAATTTAATTTAATTCAATTCAAATCAATTCAATTGTAAGTTTCCATTTGCCAAAATTGGCAAGAAAGTTATTAGCAGTAACTTTGTGGCCCCTTCTACCCTCCCTATAGTGTCTGAAAACTGATTCAGTCATCATTCTTGACCATGCCCAAATACTTTACTACAAGATGGGTACCCTTCCTGTTGATAGCACTGCTTCTACACTAGGAAGGTCACAGGAACTCCCGGTCTCAGTGGTCAATGTGCTCAGTGTCCAAATTGCATGTGCATTTATGCAGCGCCAATACCACTCATACCAGCCCACCACAAATCTACAGTCCTGCAACCACAGATACACAAAACCTTATTCTAACCAATTCATCACCTCATCTCTCTTTTCAATGCCTGAAGAACTCAGCCTCCATCCTTCTTTCTTCTGACTGTAACTTTTCTTTGGATCCATTACTGAGGCCACAGAGACTTGTGTTCTTAAATGAGTCACAAAATGTTGGCTCATACTGTGATTAAAAATAATAATGTGTTCCCAATCATTAAAGGGCAGAAAATGTCACATTTTCACTTTTTTTTTTGAAAACTCATAAGCTCTCACATTACTAGGCTGGTATTCTGGCAAGGCAACAACTGACTGAAGCTGAGTAATGACTTCCACTTCCCATTTGCCAAATCCTCACCCTTGTCCTCCTGACCTTGAGGCTGTAGTTGGGAGACTACTCAGCATCTTGGTTTCCCTATTGCACTTCTTAACATTCTTTCTGGCTCTTTTAACTTAGTTGATTTACCCATCTTCCCCCTTGGATCTGTTTGTGACTACTAAGATTTATAAAAAAAAATGAATATTACACTGCTTCATATTCCTTCATAACACTTATCCTAATAAGTAATTTTTCTGTTTCAGTTACTACTATGAAAATTGGCATCCTCACCTACCATTTCATAGCTTCCAAAAGTACCTTATTATTTTGCTCCTAGAATGGTGACTGGAACAGAGAAGATCATCACTAATTACTTGAATAAATGAATGAAATAAAACCCTGTAACTCTTCTTTGGAAGTAAGAAAACAAACTGTTGGTATCACTTTGGCTCTTCAGTCATAAAATAATTAACATAAACTTTAAAATCAGATTATCTTACACGCACACACAATCAGTAAATGATACTGCTTCACATGCCACATTGACACTAATTATTACACTTCTCAGGATTATAGAGTTTCCTATTTACACAAGTAATATAAATCAAGTATATGTATAAAAACAATTACAATCATAAGCTTTCCAAAAATAAAGGCAAAACATAAAATTAATAATGCAATTGAACCTACTGTTAGCTCTCAGAGAATTTAGGCCCTAAAATAAAGAAGAAATGAGGTATTTCAATTCATAGAGTCCAGTCAGATCTAATTTCTATTTGTATTTCATAATATGAACACCTCACTTGGCTTATGAAAATCCATTTAATATTTAAAAATGCAAAAGTTTAAAAAATAAACATTTTATAAAGAAACCTAAAATTCAAGCCATCTATTTAATCTAATAGTAGGAGTGGGGAAGTTGTAATAGCAGTAGTTGTAGTAATGGGAGTGGTGCTGGGGTAAATCATTATCTCCTCCTTCTTCTTTTTTATCATTGTCATCATCATCATCAGTTGAAATGAATTTCAGGGCCCAAGATGGAGCCGGTATCATGTCAGAAAACCAAAACTTTAATAACTTCCATGTCGTTATAAATGCTCTGCTTGAACAGAAACACAATATATTCACTCAGCCAATTCCCAAATACCAAGCCAACTCTGGGCTCTATACGTAATTCCTGTTCTTTGTTCCATTTTAAAATTTTTCTCTTCTTTGTTCCTTATTCTTTATCCTATAAAAGCTTCCCACTTTCTACTTCATTTTGAAGTTCTCTTGACCCATGGGAACAGAGACTGTTTTTCATGAAGTGTTAGGTAAAGTTGATTAGTATCACCTAAATTGTCTTCTTTAGTCATTTTTAGCAATAATCAAGTGCTGTAAGAAAAAGTTTCAGATATTGAGAAATTATTCTGTACTTTCAGCTCCATGCAAATATCTGGGTTTCTCACTAGTTTTAGAATCTAAGTAAAATGTGTCACTCCACTTTGGTATCATCAAGATATAGCCCCTGCTTTGAAAGAGCTCACACCTTAGAGCCGGAAGATAACTATATGCACAACCATCCTAAATAGAATAGGATGTATGTTGTTGTTCTGCTAAAAACAAAGGATTGTTGGGAGCACCAGAGCCATCCTGATTAATTCTGCCTAGAGGCTAGGAAAAGTTTCAGAGAAAATAAACATTACAGTTACACACACATAGATATATAATCCCACAAATACTCAAATACATATATGTATATGGGTATTTATAATTATCACATGCCACTCTGAAACACAGAATGTAAATGCCATACTTATTTTCACTATCTATGGCTGCACACTCAGTTGCTATGGCAACACAGATTAATTAAAGGCCTTTCTTTTACAAATCTTAACTTCTCAGAACTTAGAGGCTTCAGTCATCTTCCACCTGTACAATTTATCTTGAAAAATAAAATCATATCATATGCAGAATTATTTGTACAGGCGTCCTTATCCTCATTTCCAACTAAAATATACTTTGGCTTTAAGAAATGTTTCTTTCCTTGGTATCATCTTCTTCAGTGTATACAAAGGAAATAACCCATTAGGTTATTCCTTTTTTTTTTTTTTTTTTTTAAGAATAAGCAGAGGGGAAATTCTATACTATTGTAATTAAATAAAAGGAGACAATGGCGGTTTACTTTTTATCAGTTCACTTCCTATGGTTATTAGTGCAACATTAAAGGAACATAAAAATATTCCTTTTTTTTTTCTAAATAGCTATGATTCTGTTGGTTTTAATTAAAGGTGGAAGAGTTGAAAAACTGCTGGTCAGGGAAACAGTGTTTCCAGTGTTAATAGTGCTACCATCTTTCTTGATGAATTTTAAATTTATGTAAAGATTATATTGGATTTGAAATTGTTATGAAATGAATTTTCTTCTAGTGAATCATTCACAATGTCTATCAGTGTACCATAGCCCCAGACACTTCATTATACACTAAACAATTATTGGAAAAGTCTGCTTAACAATCAGTTTTGGGGAGTGCCTTCTTCTATAACCAACTGGAATAGGACAGTTTTATAATTAATATAAGCTTTAACATCACTACCTTCCAAAAACATCTTAAAGCAACATGTTACCCACAGAGGTAGATAGATTTGAGTGTGCTGTGAATACCCAGTAATTCTCTCCCAGCATGTTAAATTAAGTGCAATAGCACAAACTGTCTCCTCAGTAGCAACCTTACATGAACTCATGCACAAACATTTTTCTTGGGATATAAAAGCATTTTATTTTTATTAAAAAATGAATATTATTTACTCCAGATTTTGACACTGCAGCCTACTGTGTTGTTTTTAAAGTTACTTTGTATTCAACGTACTGGGCAGCATAATATGGTCCTTGTTTTCAAAGAGCATGTGTTTTTCTTAGTTTGGGTCTCCCTGAAAGCAGAACCTGAGATGTGGAGTTGGACGTAGGTAGTTTATTCAGAGGTAATTATAGAATAAAAAGTGAGGGGGTAGGGAAGTGACACAAAAACAAAAAAAATAAAGGGCAAATTATTGAACTCTTATTGCAGTGAGCTTCTGGAGAAGCTCACTCCTACTGGGGCTTCACTCAAGAAAGTAAAATGAACATTGAAATTGTCCTTACAAAGTATATGAAGATGCAGTACATTTCCTAGGATTCCTGTCCCCATTAGTTGAACATTATCTGGTGGCAGGTTTGCATGACTTCAGAGAAAAAAGAGGTAGAAATGCCTCAAAGACAGAGACCCCTTCAGAGGGACAACCTGGGCTGAGAACATGGAGCTGTCCAGTGCTAGTGTGCTGAAGTTGGCAGTGAGGAGATGCTACCCAGCTTTTAGCACACATATCATATATTCTTCTAAGACACCAAATAGAGCACAGTTTGTGCCGAATGAATTTATAAATAGAGTGATATTGTTTATTGATGACAATCAGATGCAACTGAGCTGTGGTGGGAATTTCTAGGATTATCGCAAGATAAATCTAAACATGATGAAAAAAGTCTTCCTGTTTAAAAAAGGTTCCAGCAGGATAATAGGCAAGCTCACAAAACAACATTTATAGGTCATCTACAACTGTCTCCACTTATCTCTTCTAAAGCTTCAATCCCCCTTGCCTTCTCCTGGATATATGTCTTCCTCTAGGGATATCAAACTATTTATATATCCTTTAACGTGTAAACCCAGAACATATCATACTGTTTGAAAATGTTCTCTTTTCCCAAAAGGACCTTCTCTGAAGGGTCGTATGGAAAAATTTTACGAATATTCAAGACCCAACTGAAGTGTCACTTTAACTCATAAAACTTCCAGTGATGCACCAAAGTAGGTGAAATAATCTGCCCACTCCCTCCATACACTTGACATTATCATTGTGACATGTACATGCACATGCACTTGCAGCATCTGTGTGTTATTACAATATTTATTAATGTGTATATCTCCTATGAGATATTAGGGGCTACAGAAATGGCTCATGTTCTGTACTCCGTGGGTCTAATATGGTACTTTGTACACAGTTAGCAATTTGTACCAAATAAATGGTTGACAAATGCAATCATTTAAGATTATGTACTTTCCTATATAATTGGTCAGACTTTAATTGTTCTTTGTATTGCAGGCTACATTGGAGAAAGGTGTGTTTTACCGCAGTTTAATTTTTATAGGATTTTTTTCTTACTGTACTTAAATAAAATTGAAACTGTCAGTAAAGGTGCAGAAAGTCATGGCTATAAGTTTGACCTCTATTATCTTACACATTTAAACATTGTTTTTCTGTAATATTTTTCTTGAGAGAACTATCACCTGTTTCATGTAATGCTCCATGAGCATTGCTCCACATTTTTTAAATTGGTTGATCTCTGGAATCCTTGTATTAATATTAACAAGCCTAAGAACATAAAAAGAGTTACACTTCATGTACCTGATGTTCATATTTGAGTGCCATTTGTAAATATCCATCTGTTTACTTTTTGACGTCTCAAGGATACATTAATATAGAGCTTTGATATATTTATATAAAGAGCAATGGAGTTTGGTTACTTTAGACTCTATTAGGATGAAGGTCTGGTTTAATTAGTGTAAAAATGACAGTGGACTAACTTTACTAAAGAAAAAAAAAGGCATCACCAATCTGACTAAAAACTCTATTATTCTCTTATGACTCTTTACTGACGTTCATCCAAGTCACTGGAAAACCAAGGTACTTTTATATTGATTATTCAGTGGAGCATTGAAAAGAAACTGTGGTTTATAGAACTGAACCAAGAGTTAATGTCAAATGTGGATCTGGGTCACAGAACATGAAAATGTTTTGTGTTTATAGACAAATAATTGGATTAGCATATTTGATAAATACAAAAGATGGACTAAATTAATTGTATATTTGATGAGATATTCCATAGGTCCTTATTAGAATTTCCAAAGAGGTAGCCTGTAGCCCGAATTAGAATAGATGGTTTACTCCTGCCTGAAATCTTCTGTCGACTCAGGGTAGCAGCAAAATTGAATATGAATTTGACTACATTTAGAGAACAGTGTAGGATTTTATGGTAAATTCTCTTGAAATAACAGCATATGGGAAATATGTAAAGACTGAATACATAAATACTTTATAATAATCCTCTTGGTTCTGATTTTTCCCCCTCTTGCTTCACTTCTTTTATTTTCTGAGTACTCAATTATTTTTCTATTTCATTCTTATGAAGAAATATTAGTTTTTTCTTGGACTCTACTACTCTTTTCTCTACCCTACAACCCAGCCTGCACAACTAAGCTTTGGCAATTGCCAGAGAAGTTAGAATAGTCTATCTCCTTAGAATTTGTGAAGAAAAAAGATGCTTACTATTTATTCATTTGTTTTCTAAATTTTTTTTAATGTTTATTAATTTTTGAGACAGAGGGAGACAGAGCGCAAGTGGGGGAGGGGCAGAGAGAGAGGGAGACACAGAATCTGAAACAGGCTCCAGGCTCTGAGCTGTCAGCACAGAGCCCGATGTGGGACTCGAACCCACGAACCATGAGATCATGACCTAAGCCGCAGTCAGATGCTTGACCGACTGAGCCATCCAGGTGCCCCATATTTATTCATTTTATTTCATTTTATGTGTATGTACACAGGTGTATGTGTATCACACATACACACACAAACACACACACAGAAAGCTTAGCAATGAATGGATTCACACATCCTATGAATTTCACAAATGAATTGCTTGTTTACTGATAAACCATGGAATGATTCCAGCAAAATAGCCTCTACTAGATGAATTTTAATTAAAAAAATACTATATCTTGGAATTAGAAGAACATTTTCAGATTGTTGTCTATCTTCTATACTTTTGCATATTTTAAATATCCTGGAAAGACTAAAAGTAAGTTACTTATTCTTTTTGAGAACTGTAAAATTCTTTTGGTAGTTTTTGAAATGAATTTACCATGACTGCCATCCAAGGGGCTATTTTGGTGAAGTTAAGACTAACTTTGGAAATTTCAAATATTTCTCTTTCTCCTCCTGCATGATACTAAGCAAAAAGTAAGTGCCTAAAATATACTGAAAATGTACTAGAGGTAAATGATAATACAGGACGATGTGATTTGGTAGGGGAAGGTGGGATTTTAAAACAAAAGGATTCCATCTTCTGTTACCCATTTCTATGTGACTTTATTAAAATTGTTTTACCTATTTAATCTGTAGATAATTCTTATTTCCTGCAATTGTGCCAGTAGGTATAGGAAAAATAATTTTCAAATGACCTAAGTGAATCCTGTAGTATAGTACATAATGCATAAAAATTAATATTTCCCTATATTTTCAAGAAGTTTGTTTGTAAGGATCCAAGATTTGAAAATCTTGTAATAATGATCACAGACAACATTTATCTTCTACACTGCATTGTATCTTAACAACCTAATTGCTTTATGTGTAAAGGACAAAATGAAGACCAATTCACTTTAGAGACTGAAGTCTATTATTTTGAATGTTGGGGGAGAAAGAGTTTTAGTTCCCTGAGGAAGACATGACTTTTGGAAATAAAGACTAACCATGGGGTGCCATGTCTGTGGAACTGATAGATGATCAAGCTGGGTCCTACAAATTTGAAGTAAAAAAGTAATGAAACTCATCTCAGAGGGAAGTTCCAGAAATAGTTGGAGCAAAGTAAGAGCAATTTGAAAGCAAGTGTAACCTTCCAAACTGATGATAACAACTATAATCACATTGGCTCTCTTCAAATCTCCTATTTTTAAACTAATTGACATATGATATATGCTACACCTTGACTATTTTTTATCACTTCCAGGAGTACTGTCCTTTCCCCAGTAGCTATTTTTATCCCCAACCCTGTGACTTGACAAAGGTCTAATCCATTATGATCATAATTCCTTGCTGGCCCATAGTTTTGACCAACCTGCTCTGTTTTTGTTTGCTTTGTTTTGCTGGAGGAATAACACACCCTCATTTTAGATTTTATTTCTCATTTTAAGCACTATCTGAATTCAATTGTGTGCATTTCCAAGGAGAACTGATTCCCAAGGTTACAGTTAATACAAAGAAGGCTGGCCCAGGACTGGTTCAGGCCTTTTCTATTCTGTGGATACAGAACCACGGTTCTCTGTTCTGAATACGCTGTACACATTCTGTTTCAGTATCAAAACATTTAAAAGGGTAGATCATACCTTTTCCTCAGACGATGTGATTATTGGCATGCCTTCTAAAAGAATGTACTGATAGAGGTTCCAAGAGCCTTTGTATCCCCTTTATTAAAGGTACCCTCACTTAATCCAATGATTTATGATTTATGTTCCTGTTATTCAGTGATGCTTACCTCTTATGTTTTTTTCTTGCTTGTTTCCTTCTTTGTGCACTTTGTGCATTTAAACAAATTCAAAAGCAGTCTTCAGTGGGTTGCCCTCTCTGATCTAACTTAGAGAAACTAAATGTCCATGCATTCATTGGGAGATTTTTGTCTTGACTTTTGCACCTTGACATCATGGGATAATTTTTCTGCCATCAACCTACTTTTGAAAGTTACCCCTCAGCCCCATGTGGTCTGAATCAAGAGACAAATGTTGGGCCCATCATCTGCCATCATCTTTAAGTAAATAAGGATTTAATACAAAATATATGAAAGGCAGTTCTAAGTATGAGGATGTAGTCTCCAATCACAAAGAATATCTATGATAAAATGAAAAGGATAAATCTTCTATACCTCCTGTGGTAAGAAGTAGTTGAATGGAAGGGATTATTTTTTAGCTTACTTGTTCAGGAAGCCTTATATTCCATTTGAGTTTCTTTCTCTGAGTATCCACTCCCATATATTTAAGTTGAATTATTGGGAAAAAAACCCTAAATTGTCTTTTAAGTGACCAGGCATTAGCAAAAGTCACTGTACAGCAGGTACATAGTGTCTGCCTCATATTCAGGATCAGCAAATGCTATGCATTCTTTTAAAAATTTATTTATATTCAAGTTAGTTAACATGCAGTGTAGTATTAGTTTCAGTAGAACTCAGTAACTCATCACTTAGATATAACACCCAGTACTCATCCCAAACAGTGTCCTCCTCAATTCCTATCACCCAATTAACTTGTTCCCCACCCACCTTCCTTCCAGCATCCCAATTTTTAAGAGTCTCTTATGGTTTGCCTCCCTCTCTGTTTTTATCTTATTTTTCCTTACCTTCCCATATATATATTCATCTGTTTTGCTTCTTAAATTCCTCACATGAGTGAAAGCATATGATATTTGTCTTTCTCTGACTGACTTATTTCACTTAGCATAATACATTCTCGTTCTATCCACATTGTTTCAAATGGCAAGTTATCATTCTTTTTCACCACTGAGCAGTATTCCATTGTGTATATATACCGTATCTTCTTTGTCAGTTGATTGACATTTGGGATCTTTCCATAATTTGGCTATTGTATATCGTGCTGCTATAAACTTTGGGGTGCCTGTGCCCCTTCAAATCAACATTTTTGTATCCTTTGGATAAAAAGCTAATAGTGTAATTGCTAGATCATAGGGTACTTCTACTTTTAATTTTTTGAGAACCTCCATACTGTTTTCCAGAGTGACTGTAACAGTTGGCATTCCCATCAACATTGCAAGAGTGTTCCCCTTTTTTTGCATCCTCACCAACATCTGCTATTTCTTGAGTTGTTAATTTGGCCATTCTGAAAGGTGCAAGGTGGTATCTCATTGTGGTTTTGATTTGAACATCTTTTCATGTGTCTGTTAGCCATCTGGATGTCTTCTTTGGAAAAGTGCCTATTCAGTCTTCTGCCCATTTCCTCACTGGATTATTTGTTTTTTGGGTGTTGAGTTCAATAAATTCTTTATAAATTTTGAATACTAACCCTTAAACCAATATGTCATTTGCAAATACTTTGTCCCATTCTGTCAGTGCCTTTGAGTTTTGTTGATTGTTTCCTTCACTGTACAGAAAGTTTTTATCTTGGTGAGCTCCCAATAGTTCAGTTTTGCTTTTGTTTCTCTCAGCTCTGGAAATATGTCTAGTAAGAAGTTGCTGTGGCCAAGGTCAAGGAGATTGGTGCCTGTCTTCTCCTGTAGGATTTTGAAGGTTTCCTGTCTCACTCTTAGCTTACTAATCCACTTTGAATTCAGCAAAGTTGCAGAATATAAAATCAACATACAGAAATTGGTTGTATTTCTATACACCAATAATGAAGCAGCAGAAAGAGAAATCAAGGAATTGATCCCATCCACAATAGCAGCAAAAACTATAAGATAACTAGGAATAAACCTAACCAAAGAGGTAAAAGACCTGTACACTGAAAGCTTGTGAGAGAAATTGAAGAAGACACAAAGAAGTAGAAAAACATTTCATGCTTTGGATCAGAAGAACAAATACTGGTAAAATGCCTATACTACCCAAAGCAATCTACACATTCACGGCAATCCCTATCAAAATAACACCAGCATTCTTCACAGAGCTAGAACAAACAATGTCAAAATTTGTGTGGAACCAGAGAAGAACCCAAATAGCCAAAGTAATGTTGGAAAAGAAAACCAATACTGGAGGCATCACAATTGCAGACTTCAAGTTGTATTGCAGAGCTATAATCACCAAGACTGCTATGGTACTGGCACAAAAACAGACACATAGATCAATGGAGCAGAATATAGAACCCTGAAATAGACTCACAAACATATGACCAACTAATCTTCAACAAAGCAGGAAAGAGTATCCAATGGAAAAAAAAAAAGTTTCTTTAGCAAATGGTTTTGGGAGAACTGGACAGCAACATCCAGAAGAATGAACCTGGACTACTTTCTTACACCATACACAAAAATAAATTCAGAGTGGATGAAAGATGTAAATGTTATGTGTTCTTAATTTAAGGTATTATCAATTTTCCCTAGACATTATTTTGGATTCAATTTAGGAAAAAAATGTTGGAGAAGCACCTTTATTACACATTTTCAAATAAGCAACAATGTGGTAGAGAGGCCTGCACTATAAAATCACAAAGAAGAATAAAAATCACCCTTTTTTATGCCCTTACCCACAGGCATGTTTACTATGTCAAAAACATTTTATATATTAAATATTTTTTGAAGGAATTAAAATGGATTTGAATTCTAATTTTGCACCTACTAGCTATGTGTCTGACAGAATCTCAGAGACACAACTTTGTTCTTGGTTAAAAGGTGTTTGTGACACACACCTCATGAGGTTGGTATTATAATTAAGTTATTTTATGTAAATTGCCTAACTATATCAAGAAATTCAAGTGGTCAGTAAACTTTAGTCAACTCTCTTGTCATTTAATAACCACTTTGGAAAAGGTTTGACTTTGCAGTATAAAGACTATAGCAAAAGTGACATTTCAGGTTTAGCCTAGAAATAGCATCTCCCTTTTAAATCAAGATAAATAACAGACTTTGGTTGTTTTATTGGCTATCCTGGAGCTCATAGCAAATACTTCTGAGTCAACAGCTGAGCAGGGATATGCCATTGTATGGTAAAGGATAAAAATAAATGCATTCACTGGTCTGTGTCCCTCCCCACTGAGAAGGACAAATGATTTTCCTGGACAGTGTTAGTCCAATACCCAATATAAAGTTAAATCAACCTGCTCAGGTCATGTTGATGAAATACAGTGCCACTGTCACCTGTCTTTAGAAGGAATTTGAGTTTGATGCCAACAAAAACTAAATCTAACAGCTAAAGAGTGAGCAGCTGCAAAACTCTTCCCACTTCTTACCCTTTGTGTAACTTGGATTTTTTTAAAAATTATGATTGAATCTTTTAACAGAAAACCAATGATTAACCCTGAAAATCATTCAAGGAGGAGGTTATTTATAATAAATAAATATTAGAAGAAATTTAAATATCTTACTATAGAAGAATAGTTGTATGGGGCTAGGGGAGAAAAAATAAATTTCCCTCTACCATTCTAGGTTCTTGGCTGAGATGGTTCATGTAATAGAAAGGCAGATTAACAGAAGAAACAAACAAACAAAGAAAATTCAATATAACCTACATACCTTTTGTATACATGAAAGATACCCAGGAAAACTAAGTAACTTCCAGAAGTGGCTCAAGCCACCAACTTAAATACCATCTCTAGCCAAAGACCAAAGAACATGTGGAAGGTAAGGAAAGCAAGTTTTGGGCAGTTATCAGAAAAGTACAGTATACAAAATATGGTTGTTATGCAGATTTAAGACCTTGTCTTTTCCATTGATAAGAGTTTCTTTTGATTTAAGGGTGCCTGGGTGACTCAGTTAGTTAAGTGTCTGACTCTTGATTTTGGCTCAGGTCGTGATCTCACAGTTTGTGAGTTTGAGCCTGGAGTCAGTCTCTGTGCTGACAGGACAGAGCCTTCTTGGGATTCTTTCTCTCTGCCCCTCTCCCACTTGCGCTGTCTCTGTCACTCTCCAAATAAATAAGTAAACTTAAAAAAAAAAGTTTCTTCTGATTTAGAGTCATCCTTCTCTTCCTGGTATAGTGAGGAAGACACTCATAAATGGATATTTCCCTTATGAATGTAAATGTCTCTTACAAAAGGGTAACTTTTACTCATTTTTCAGAGCTTCTCCCATGTTTGAATTTTCTTAAAAATAACCAACTCATGATAATCCTTATGCCAAAGAGATGTACTTGGGAGTGGCAAATTCTGCTCCCCTTTAATTGTCAGTCATGGCCCATACACTTGATTGACTAGGATGTATACATTAATCATCATCATCAAGTACCTCTAGCCACGCTGGAAATACAAAAGAGAAAATAGTAATTGAAAAACTCATGTTAAAATAGTTTTCCTCAGAAGCATAGTCATGTGAAAAAGCGGTCCAGAAGATAATATGAAAAATTAATAATAGTTCTGTTAGAATGATTGCTGTTTTCTTAATATCATTATTATGGTATATTGCTTTTATGATTCAAGATTAAAAATCACTGTCGTAGTCAACCCTCAGAAGAAAGAGCAACTCTTCTGAAAAAACTAATGATAGCTATGTAATTGTGTATTTTACAAGGGTATTTATCATAATGTTTTTTTATATTAATCAAAAATTTGGAACAATCTTAAATGTCCAACAATGCCTGATTAGTTCAACAAGTGAATATATATTTAATAGAAGGAATACTATGCAGATATTAAATAGCATGTTTTCAAAGAGTATTTAATTACATTAGAAAAGAAAAAGGATAAAGAGGCAAATGTGAAATTACAGTGAAGGGGAACAAATTCTGCCACTCTAAGATATGCCTCTTTGACTTAAGGATTATTTTAAGCTGATTATTTTTAAGAAACTGCAGACAGAAGAGAAATTCTGAAAGGAAGTAGAAGTTACCCGTCAATAAGAAACATATGAATATAAGGGAAATATCCATTTGTAGGGGTGTCTCTGTAGCTGTAAAAGGAAGAAGGGGTGACTCAAACTTAGCAGTGGAGAAGGCTGGACTTAAATCTGTGCAACAACCATACCCTTGTTTACTATGTTTTTCCTGGAAATCTCCCATAACTCACTCCATACCTCTAACATCTTCTTTTGTCTTTGGCTAGATATATGATGGCTTGGGTTATTTCAGGGAGATTATCAGTTTTCCTGGATATCTTCCAGGAAATGTTATAAATGATACTAATTTTTTGTTTTTCTCATGTTAATGTGGCTTTTGTTGGGGAGGAAATTTCCTCTCAGCTGGACTATGCATCAATTGACATGATATAGATTAGCAAGAGAAAATCTAATTTCATTGGTACAGGGAATACTCATGGACATGAAACTCCAAAGACTAGTAAAATGAGGTATATACGTTATTCTGAACTATGGAGAAGGGGCAGGGGTGTGGAACTTCAAAGGAAAGGGATGAAATTTACAGGAAGGTGAAATGTTAAATGTTTGGTAAACAAATGTTTGCTGGGACACTCAGAAACAGTGGGATATAAAGGACTAGCTAGAACCTTCCATGTCTACCATATCTAGTTCATATTATAATGTAGTTATCTTTGGTGATAGCCCTCTTCCTGGAACAAATCTTCTATCTAAATTCTTTTTAGGCATTTGGGAGGAAAGTAAAGAGCCTTACCTGACTCTGCTGGGTTTTGATTGCTTTTAACTCAAAATAATCCTCATGCCAAAGTGGCCCATTTTGGAGCAGGCCTGTCCTTGTCTCCTGCAATGTCATTTTAGTTATTACACCAGCTAAGAGGAGAAGTGAACTTTTTTTCTTTTCAACAATAGAATGCATCTTTATATGTACATACAGTAAAAAAAAAAATACTATAAATATATGACATATACCAAAGTATTAGCAGAAGTTGTCTTTAGATGGTTTATATTGTTCTTTATTCATTTCTGTATTTGCTTTTCTTCACAATAAAAATTTTAATCCCTTTAAAAATCATAGTTGGAGGAAGCACTCTCTGAAGAGCTTGCAGACTTCAATAATGTGTTCCTTTGGTTAGGCCATGTCAGTTACAATAAATTTCCAACCCCCTGACTCATGATTCTTTTATAATCCATTCACTGTCTCATATTGTGACAGGCACATAATAGATGACTGTTTCCCCCCCCTTTGGTTGAGTTATTAAGTAACTCAGGCCAGGGTTGTAGGTATCTTATAAATAACATCCCCAAGCCTTTGTAAAATTATTTTGATTATCTCATATTTGATCCCAGCACATTTATCTGTCAGAATCTTCCCCATCCCCTGTTTCTCATTTGTCCAAGTTCATCCCATAAAGAGTTCACTCCTGGCAGTTTAGAGTGTATCCACTAGCTCCTTTAGTAGCTTCTTAGGATGCCAGGTCCCAAGTTTCATGATGGGGCATTTCACCCAAATATGTAAGTGTGGGAGAGGCCAAAAACTTACATGTCTCAGTTGTCAGCTTTGCTGTGAAGAAGCAACCAAAGGACAGGTTCCCTCTTGGTCAGGCTGAATCACCCTCAGGTGGAAGAATAATCTAAGTGCCTTGTGATCATGGCACTAAGCAAATTGGAGGGAAAACCTACCATGCACCCAATCCAGTAGAGAAGAAAAAAAAAACCACCATGGTTGGAAGAAGGGTTGTCTGGGGTTAAGTTCTCTGAGGAGCAGACTGTTAGAGAAGTATTTGAGTGCAGTTTGTTGGGAAAGGGGTTGAAGGAAGCACACCTGTGGGAGAATTGGAATGCGAGACAGAGGAATAAAATCCATAATACATGTGTTATTTGCACATTATCTCTTTTGGCAAGGAAGATCTTCAGATAAACTGCTATGTCATCTAGGAGATGGGGGACCTAGGTTATTTATGTGCCAATTTTCATTTGTGATTGACTGCAGTTTGTATCCTGGCACTTTCCACCTGCCAGCTACAAGGCTGTGTAGGTACTGACAGAGGAAGCCCCTTTTAGAAAAGCTACATATGCTTCCTTTGGAAGCTTTTGAGTACGCATGACCACGGCTGATGAACCCCGAGGGAATGTCAGGCATACCAACAGTATATGCTTCAAGGAGAATATAAACAAGGGTCAGAAGATGCAAATCACACTGTGATAGATCCCAAAATCAAGTGGAAGCAAAAAGGGAACATTATAAATTTCTGAGATGGATATCATGAAGATTAATGTAAACATTGTCTCCAGAATTAATACCGGGGAAAGCAGAATAAAGTAGAGCATCTAGAAATAAAGGAAAATATGTAAATGCCCCTATTGTTCACATAAAATAACTATTCCCTGCTCATATATGTATTCATATTCAGAAGGTTTAAAAATCTAAAGGCAACAAATGAAAATTTCCTGAAAGAACTGACAACCTGGGGAGAATAATTCTAATGCAGAATAATGCTGAAATCTTGTATTTACAAAAAAAATTGTGTACATTAAAATCACCAAAATTATAAGCACAAAAATTAAGAAGTATACATTTTCCGTATAAATGACAAAGTTGGTAGCTCCATAATCTATAGAATGCATTCTTTAGAGTGAAGCTTTAGTCAAACTGCCTGGGTTAGAGTCCTGACTTTAAGAAAGTTACTTAAATAAGTCTCAGAATAGAGACCGTTAATAGTTTGTTTTTTTTTTTTTTTTTAATTGGCGTAAAGGTAGTGCCTATCACATAGGATTGTGGGGCCTTAAAGGAGCTACTATGTGTGAAGATTTTAGCTCATGGCAAACTCTGAGTCAGTGTTAGCTCTTATTACCTATTTCTACAACTTTTACCACCAACGCTAAACACCACCACTCTTTCCCCTACCGCTGTTGCTCTCTTAGTTACTAATAAAACTGTAATCATACAAAATTATAAATACTCAAAAAATCTCCTCCACTCATTTCTTCTCTTTCCCTCTCACACACAGACACAAATGTCCCCAAAATATTTTTAAACTTCAGAAAATTTTAAAGTGATGAATTCTATAAAAAGATACTGATCCTTAACTATAATTAAAAAATGTAATAATATCACATTATATTGCCTGGAGGGAGAATTACGTTTCCATACTTTTGTGGGGAGGTTATTGGCACATATCTTGTTAGTAATTTAGCACTATGTATCAGTCCAAAAAGCATCCTAAAAGAAAAACAAATACAAACCAGTTATAAACATTTATTTCTTAAATAATCTATCATAGCAATAATTATGACAGCCAAAAACTGTAACCTATATAAAAGCCCAACAACAAAGTTTTGGTTAAAATTATATGTCCATATGATATAATAGTAAACAACCATTAAAATGAAAATTTTGGAAAGGCATTTAAAGGTGAAAAAAATCTTTACAGTATATGGTAGGTAAAAGAGTTGAAGGATAAAATGTCTAGTCTCCATAGAGTAAAATTCTTGGATGATGATAATTTTTAAATGTATTATGTGTGTTAGATTAATTATCATTAAAGCATTGATGGAACAAACACTCCTACCCTCTGTGTTATACAGCTATAACTACCATAGCTAAGAGAACGAAGGTTATACCAGTAGTAGGTTACATATAAAAATTGAGGAGGAATAACCCATGATCACAATGAATATTCAAGGTGGTGATGGTGGCAATGGTGTTGTGTATATGTGTATGAGAGAGGGAGAGAGAGAGAGGAACTTTATGATATATTAGGAGTTTTACTTTTTTATTTATTAGAAATTCTTAAAAGAATTAGTATGGCATTGATATTCAAAATTATTAGATTATAGAGCTCTTAAGTAGAAAGGAGGGACAAGAAATAAAGTAGAAATTTACAGTACAAGGGACAGCATCTGTTTTCAACAAATATTACAGTAGGTTTTTAGTTGAATAGAAATGGATGTGTTACCATTTTTTGGTTCCTTTGAATATCTGTAATGTTATAATTAGTATATTGAATTTGCTTAACATCCAGCACAGACTATAAATAAGAAAAATTCTGGAGTTTGAGTGAGCTTCTGGACTAGTAGGTGAGTTGTGTTGTTTCTTCAAGTTGTAGAAATGTAGCTAAGAGGGATAGAATTTAATCTGGAAATTCATAAAGATTTGTGGGTATAGGCATACTGAAAGTGTGTTGTGGAAGATTTGGATATAACACCAACAGCTTTAAGATATAAACATACTTTTACAGGCTGAAGTTACTATAATATCATAAAGTGTTCTATATTTGTGTTTTTACTAACATTAGTAGACCTCATTTCTAAGAATTCAATGCCAAATTTTATCCCATGTACTAAACAAAACTAGCTTTACTGTTCTGATTCATTTTAAGTACTGATGGCCTTGGATAGGATCCTACTACCCCAGAGATTTGGGATGTGCCAAGGTACTCATTGGCACTCATATTTCTATTCATTATATATATTACATATATATTAATTACATATAAATATATATTATATATAAATATGTATTAATTATATATTAATTATATATAAATATATTAATTATATATGTTAATTATATATAAATATATATTTATATTAGTTATATATATAAATATATTATATATATATATGCCTTATATTCAAAACACTATTTTAAGCAACATAGCACACTAATGAATAACACAGACACATATCAACATAGAAGTTTCTCTTCTAATAGGACTTTAATCCATTTGTGCAGTTGGTTCCAATGGCAGTAAATTATAGGAAATATTCAAATTTGAAAACCAGTGCATGTTTCCATGCAGTATAACCTAAGCATTTTATAAAAAAAAAAGACATACAAACAGAACTGAACTCATGACTCAAAAGTGAATATGTAACTCCTAACAGTATGAAAGACGAAGTTATAAGAGAGAATGAAGTATTGCATGTTGCATGAAATATTGCAGAGTAAATGTATTGGACATTTTTCCCCCAATTTTAAATATATATGATTTACAGAGCACAGTTTTAGATGAATCTGTTAGTGTTTATTTTTACTCTAGTAGCAGAGAGCAGAAAATGTAGAACCCTTGGGAAAAAAAAAGGCTATCTTACACATTTGTCCTCGAAGATAGTCTATAATTGCCTTAACTCTTAAGATGAAGGGGAGAAAATATCATTTTGATAACATGTATACAAGGCTTCTGGTGACTACAGTGAAAGAATTTTGTCATACCCAGGTAGATTGGGAGATAAACTCTGCATTTTGTTTGCAATGAACCAATGCCATTTAAATTTTACAGAATTAGCACAGAAATTATATATATGTATATTCTTGTATAACTAAGTATAAGACTTTCTCATAGATGCTTTATATTGTTGAAAAAACAACCTATGTGTGATTTCATCTTAATTATATTGTTGGAAATGGTTGTTTATATCATAATGAGTATCAAGGAAGATATTTCCATAATAAAATCTGAAGAGTCAGACCCCTTTGCAAGCTGGTTTATCAGATGTGGGACAACAACAATCTCATAAGCAGAGGGCAGTGAGAGCTAAACTGTCTCATGAGATGACTTCAAATGAGTAATACAAATTAAAACAAGTTTGAGCAGCACTTCCAAGGGCATGACAGCTTAGAAAAAATTTATGATCTTGTTGAGAAATGAAAAATTCCCTGTTTAATAAAAATCCACTGGGTGTGTTCTACAGTGAATTAGGCTTCTCTGATAAAGAAATAGTTCCATACTTAAATCTGTGGGAATATGGATTTGAAGACATAGTATCTTTTCCAAATTCTGTGACTGTTATCAGTGGTGTCAGCAGATACGTATAGATTGTTTTAGAGCTTTGGACTAAAGTTTCCCTTAAACAACTTTGTGTGTGTGTGTGTGTGTGTGTGTGTGTGTGTGTGCGCGCGCGCGTGCGCGCGCACGCGTGTGTCTTTCTCTCTCACTCTTTCTGTCCCTTTTTCTCTCTCCATATGTAGTCTACTTGTCATTTGTCACAGTGTACTTGTGTCCTTTAACATCTTGCTTGGGATTACAAACTCAGATACATCAAGGGTCAAGCAGGTAGCATAAAAGAGCTCAGGGGGCCAGTTGGGAGCTGTGGTGAAGTGTAAGGGGTAACAGCATATGATTAAAAAACTTGAGCTCTAATTATTTGTTAAGTCATCTCTCCACTTCTAGTGAAGCAGAGCATAATGTACCACCCCCAAATCGGTCACTTTTGCAGAAGGATTATTTTGAGTGAGATGCAGTAAAAACCCAGTAGATTTAGGAAAAGGTATTTAGCTCCACCTCAGCTGTCTACATTTACACTAGAAAGGGGACCATAGCGGGAAGAGAGCTATTATTATTGCTTCACCTGCCACGTCTCAGCTTTGCTGCCTTAGATCTTTGTCTGAAGCTATGGAAACTTGCTCAGTTCTTGAGCAGGTAGAGTCTGAAGGTATAGGAAACTTAATTTTTCAGAGGCCTCACTCAACCAGTGGGGTCCAGACTTTGTTTTCAACCAAGCTTTGATGTATTAATTGGAAGAGGGCATTATGATTGCTCCTCTGCAGTTTTTCAGAGGACACCCAGAAAGAATAGATTTAGTTGCTCAGGGTGGCTAACAGCTTATCAACATACACTTGATTAGTTTTTCCTCTGTCCTTGTCTGACTCTGTACAACCTCACTCTTGAGTTCTTGTGATCACCTCTAAAATAAAAATAAACTATATTAACTCAAGGTTCTGTCTTAATCTTTGCTTTCAGTGGAATCTATACTAAGACAACAGCTAATGAAAATAATCTGAAAGCTAAAAATGCACATTATGCCACCAGCTTAATACCGATACTTGTGCCATTACACGTTATTATTCCATGAAGAGTTGTACTCTGCTTCACTTGCTGTCCTCCCCATAAGTCAAGACAGAAAAGATTCCTCACTTTTTTCAGGAGGATTTATATGATCATAAAGTGTTCTTAGTACCCTTATCATTTGAATACATGTCAGTGGCCTTGGGGAAGAAAGACAGACACACATTTGGTTCTAGTTCAGATATCCTGGAGAAAGTAGAAGGTAATAGTAAAGATGTGTCCCTTTACATGTGAGGCGTTAGATTAGGTCTTTTAAAAAAATTTTTTAATGTTTAGTTATTTTTGAGAGAGAGAGAGGAAGAGAGAGACAGACAGGGTGGAGTGGGGGAGTGGCAGAGAGAGAGGGAGATATGGAATATGAAGCAGGCTTCAGGCTCTGAGCTGTCAGCACAGAGCCTGATGTGGGGCTCAAACTGACAAACAAGGAGATCATGACCTGAGCTGAAGTTGGCCACTTAACCCACTGAGCCACCCAGGTGCCCTTAGGTTGGCCTTATATAAGATTTCACATAATATTCCTTGTCACTGACCCTGGGAGAAGACATGCCTTATATCTCAGATTATAAACAAGGACATACAAGACATAAACTTCCCAGTATCACACAACTGTAAACCCAAGGTACAAAACATGCTGTCTGACATCTCAGCCTATGCTCTTTTAAGTCCTTAAGACTGCAGACTCTGTGAGAGTTAATTATCTTAGATTTCCTTGCTTTGATCAAGTATCTGTTAATTTAATTAAGCCTATAGGGAGAGATTCAGATTTTATGGGATAAGGAAAATTCTAGAATTCTAGATAATAAATTTTATCTCTGGTGGCCAAAAAAAAAAAAAAAAAAAAAAAGAAGAAGAAGAAGAATGAGTATAAAGATGAAAAGTAGGTGAAGATATTGTAATTTTAAGCATGACCTACTTTAAGAGTTTTGCCTTATAAGGGGTTGGAATACTTTCAAGAGAAATGTTTATAACTGAGTCATTCAGATTTTTTCCCCCAAGTCATATAGGAATTTGCTTCTTAAAATATTTTGAATGTATTCGACCTGATCTAAACTTTTTATCAATTTAAAGATACTCTTTCTTCTTCTAAATAAATGTATGGGAAACATGTTTATATAGATCTGGAAAATAGTGGGGTTGTCTCTATGGGATAATGGTTTGCTCTAAGCATTGAATGCTTTTAATTTAAATCTAAATTCAGACATTAACCTATCCATTTTCAATTGTATTTTATCCAGTTTTAGTAGTGTCCAATTAAATCCCAATTAAATGCAATTTCTTTCTATTAATTTAATTATCTCTCATATCTTTCAATAGCCTTCATTAGCTTTAGTTATTTTCAGTAAACTTTTGATTAAATCATTTTATTATTAATTCCTTTATATAAATTTCAGTCATCTTTCAGTCTATTCAATCTATATGCCTAAAATCAATATCATATACCCACAATCAGGGGTACTCTTTACACTTAATTGAGTGAGATAGAAACTAATCTATCTCATTTAAATCAGTGTGGCACAGTACAGTGCACAGTCTCCATGAAAGTCAATACTTCTGTGATGAGCATCACTGCTGGTTTGCAATTGCTAAACATGGTAAAAATATTTCTAATTCAGCAAGACTCGGTGTTTCTGTGTCATTCTGCCACATTTGAGAACCTGTTATAAACCCTTGTCTTTGGACTTGTCCCTCACTCTTGTTTACTAACTTTTCAAACATGAAGGGCAGTCCTGAGTCATAGTGAAAAGAAGAAGAATCTGGAACCATACAGGTCTCTGAATTCTCTTTCTGCCCACTTTTTATGACGTTATGTTGGTTGGGTAAATTACCTGACCCTTCGATGCCACCTGTCTCTCCTGCAGTAATAATACTACCTACCATTTTGAATGGTTGTCTGGATTATAACATTTAGAAGAGTGTCTGACCTACAGAGGTTTCTCAGTTTTAGCTGCTATTATCACCATAGTTTACAGTTGTAAAAACTAACAGATATTAAGCATGCAATCATGTGATGGAGTGTTCTTGTGCATTTCATAGCATTATATCATTAATTACACACAGAATTGTGAAATGGATACTGTTTTCCCTGGTTTGCAAATAAACTAAGGCACTTGCCAAAAAAAAACAAAAACAAAAAAACCCCAAAACAAACGAAAAACAAAAAAACAAAACAAGAAAACCCCAAAACTACAGATGTTAATGGAGATAGAGGTGGTAAAAGAGAGAAATAGATCTGGAGCATTGTTTGCACTATTGTGAGGAAACAATGATTTTGGAAGGGTGAGGGAGCCGCATAGAACCCTCTCCATCATTAAGGTGAGAGAGAGAACATAGTTAGCTAACAGCTTCACCTTCAACAATGTCATTAGGAAGATACAGATTGAATAAATGAAGAATGACAAGTTTATAAAAATACACAGGGATCTACCAGGCTTTCTGAGCTATGTTGGATGTATAGAACATATTAACTGACTATCTATAGCAGTGTTTGCCTTCGATAATGATTAAAATACATTTGTAAACTAGAAGCAGTAGTTAAGGCCAAAGGGGGAAAAATAGAATGGAATATTCTACAAAGTTTGCCTGGACAAAGAATATCAGAGAATTAATAAAAATTCATATCCCTTAAAACAATGGTATTAGGACAAAAAAGACAAAGTACAAAAAGACAAATCTATGTCCAGGAAAAAGATTGCAAGTAGGCTATGGAGGCAGCTCCTGGATCCTTGGTGGAAATGAGTATGAAATGGGGACAAGTTAGGAATCAAGTGAGGAAAATCCTGGGATTGGCCTTTAGTACTTCTGTTGTCCTCTGATTTTCTATCACCTACTTTTAGGCAAGAACATGGTGGGAATATATGCACTGGAATCTTAAAATTAGAATCAGGTGACAATGGGGAAATCAAGGTAGTTCCTTTATCTTTACCAACTTTAATTGATGGCAGATGAAGTGCGTCACTTATAGTAACTACTTAATGAAAACGTATTGGCTACTTTAGTGAAGGCACTTAGATAGACAATAATAGGTTTCTACTGTTTTGTTGACTCGTTTGAAGAATGGAATCTTCCTTCATAGGTTTGCTTCCTCACAGTACACATGGGTAAATAAGTGTCTTTTGACAACATCACTGGAAATATGAATAAAATTCTTGCATTTCGTATGAAATACCAAGATCATTTACAAATATTGGAATAAAATATTAAAATTTAAAACAAATAAAGTTAAATTCTAAAAAAAATCCTGGGTGTTGGTAGTAGTGGTGTTCGTTAACAGACAGTTGTCGGTGAAGATTTGGAACAGTTTGGGGAAGACATGTTAGGAATTTAAATGAAAACGCATTTTCATGTCAAAAAGAAAGGTAATTATAATTTCCTATTATAATGTTAGTTTTGAAGTGTTTGTAATATAAAAATGTCTAGTCAAGTAAGAAGAAAAAGTAAAATAAACAAACTTAAAATAATAAGAACAACACAATGCCAAAGCCTGATGTAAAAAAACCTTTAACATGCTACAAATGTATTCATTTTAAGGGCAGGTTCTCTGCCATTTTCATACATGAGGCTTTGTTCCCTTTTTAACAAATAAAAATCTATAATACTTGACCCTCCAAAATTATCCTTGTTTGCCTAGAAATATAAAATGTTTTGAGCAGAATTAAAACAGTGGTAAGTGATGGGCAAATCTCAAGATCACCCTTGTCTGACATTACAACAGACAGAGTCAGAATTGTTTTTTAATAGACAAAGAGTAGTTTATGAAAGCCATAACTTCAGCTCAATCAGAATGAGACACATTATTTTTATCTGTACTCATAATTTGGGTTGCAGTCCAAAGTAGTTTTTCTTTCAGAAGAAAAGTATAAATGAGCTGAAATATTCCCTAATCTCACCGCACATATAGCCACATAAACTGTGACTTGTTTTTCTCTAATGTTCCATGATATTGACTGTTGCAATGTAGCAATATTGTTAGAAGGTAAGGGAGTTGGGGCACCTTGGTGGCTCAGTCACTTAAGCGTCGGTCTCTTGATTTCAGCTCAGGATCTCAAGGTGGAGAGATCTAGCTATGCCCAGCATGGAGCCTATTTGAAGATTCTCTTTCTCCCTGTACCATTTAGGCTCGCGTGCTCTCTCTCTCTCTCTCTCGCTCTCTCGCTCTCTCTCTCTCTCTCTCTCAAAAAACAAAACAAAACCCAAAAAGCAAAAAACAAAACAAAAAAAAAAAACAAAACCACAAACAAAAGCAGTCTAAGAGCCTTAATATTGGATCAAACCCATGGGTAGGAGAGGTCACAGTTTGTTTTCTTCTAAAATGAATCAAGTTTGTGAGAAAGTCGGGATAGAAGGAACATACTTAAACATCATAAAAGCCATTTATGAAAAGCCCACAGCTAACATCATCCTCAATGGGGAAAAACTGAGAGCTTTTTCCCTGAGATCAGGAACACGACAGGGATGCCCACTGTCACTGCTGTTGTTTAACATAGTGTTGGAAGTTCTAGCATCAGCAATCAGACATCAAAAGGAAATCAAAGGCATCAGAATTGGCAAAGATGAAGTCAAGCTTTCACTTTTTGCAGATGACATGATACTATACATGGAAAATCCGATAGACTCCACCAAAAGTCTGCTAGAACTGATACATGAATTCAGCAAAGTTGCAGGATACAAAATCAATGTACAGAAATCAGTTGCATTCTTATACACTTACAATGAAGCAACAGAAAGACAAATAAAGAAACTGACCCCATTCACAATTGCACCAAGAAGCATAAAATACCTAGGAATAAATCTAACCAAAGATATACAAGATCTGTATGCTGAAAACCATACAAAGCTTATGAAGGAAATTGAAGAAGATATAAAGAAATGGAAAGACATTCCCTGCTCATGGATTGGAAGAATAAATATTGTCAAAATGTCAATACTACCCAAAGCTATCTACACATTCAATGCAATCCCAATCAAAATTGCACCAGCATTCTTCTCGAAACTAGAACAAGCAATCCTAAAATTCATATGGAACCACAAAAGGCCCCGAATAGCCAAAGTAATTTTGAAGAAGAAGACCAAAGCAGGAGGCATCACAATCCCAGACTTTAGCCTCTACTACAAAGCTGTCATCATCAAGACAGCATGGAACTGGAGAGTGTGATGCTAAGTGAAATAAGCCATACAGAGAAAGACAGATACCATATGGTTTCACTCTTATGTGGATCCTGAGAGACTTAACAGAAACCCATGGGGGAGGGGAAGGAAAAAAAAAAAGAGGTTAGAGTGGGAGACAGCCAAAGCATAAGAGACTGTTAAAAACTGAGAACAAACTGAGGGTTGATGGGGGGTGGGAGGGAGAGGAGGGTGGGTGATGGGTATTGAGGAGGGCACCTTTTGGGATGAGCACTGGGTGTTGTAAGGAAACCAATTTGACAATAAATTTCATATAAAAAAAAAAGACAGCATGGTATTGGCACAAAAACAGACACATAGACCAATGGAATAGAATAGAAACCCCAGAACTAGACCCACAAACGTATGGTCAACTCGTCTTTGACAAAGCAGGAAAGAACATCCAATGGAAAAAAGACAGTCTCTTTAACAAATGGTGCTGGGAGAACTGGACAGCAACATGCAGAAGGTTGAAACTAGACCACTTTCTCACACCATTCACAAAGATAAACTCAAAATGGATAAAGGACCTGAATGTGAGACAGGAAACCATCAAAACCTTAGAGGAGAAAGCAGGAAAAGACCTCTCTGACCTCAGCCATAGCAATCTCTTACTCGACACATCCCCAAAGGCAAGGGAATTAAAAGCAAAAGTGAATTACTGGGACCTTATGAAGATAAAAAGCTTCTGCACAGCAAAGGAAACAACCAACAAAACTAAAAGGCAACCAACGGAATGGGAAAAGATATTTGCAAATGACATATCGGACAAAGGGCTAGCATCCAAAATCTATAAAGAGCTCATCAAACTCCACACCCAAAAAACAAATAACCCAGTGAAGAAATGGGCAGAAAACATGAATAGACACTTCTCTAAAGAAGACATCCGGATGGCCAACAGGCACATGAAAAGATGCTCAACATCGCTCCTCATTAGGGAAATACAAATCAAAACCACACTCAGATACCACCTCACGCCAGTCAGAGTGGCCAAAATGAAGAAATCAGGAGACTATAGATGCTGGAGAGGATGTGGAGAAACGGGAACCCTTTTGCACTATTGGTGGGAATGCAAATTGGTGCAGCCACTCTGGAAAACAGTGTGGAGGTTCCTCAGAAAATTAAAAATAGACCTACCCTATGACCCAGCAATAGCACTGCTAGGAATTTACCCAAGGGATACAGGAGTACTGATGCAAAGGGGCACTTGTACCCCAATGTTTATAGCAGCACTCTCAACAATAGCCAAATTATGGAAAGAGCCTAAATGTCCATCAACTGATGAATGGATAAAGAAATTGTGGTTTATATACACAATGGAGTACTACAGGGCAGTGAGAAAGAACGAAATATGGCCCTTTGTAGCAACGTGGAGGGAACTGGAGAGTGTGATGCTAAGTGAAATAAGCCATACAGAGAAAGACAGATACCATATGGTTTCACTCTTATGTGGATCCTGAGAAACTTAACAGAAACCCATGGGGGAGGGGAAGGAAAAAAAAAAAGAGGTTAGAGTGGGAGAGAGTCAAAGCATAAGAGACTGTTAAAAACTGAGAACAAACTTGGGTTGATGGGGGGTGGGAGGGAGGGGAGGGTGTGTGATGGGTATTGAGGAGGGCACCTTTTGGGTTGAGCACTGGGTGTTGTATGTAAACCATTTTGACAATAAATTTCATGTATTGAAAAAAAATTAAAAAAAACATAAATGAATAAAACAAGGTTATATATTAAAAAAAAATTAAAAAAAATAAAATGAATCAAGTTTGTATTCCTAAAGTGAAAGTTATCTTCTGAATTAATTTCAAGACCAGGCTAAAAACTGGAAAATAAGTAACAAAGTGGAGATAGGGAGAGAAGGAGTGGGTTGAGGGTAGAGGTTCAAGAGTGAAGCTACGAATGAATCTACTGGTGGGCTCATTCACATTGTGCTCTGTGTCTGCTGTGGGGTCAAACCAGTCAGTACATTATGGAATCTTCCTATGCTCTACAAATTGCAGCCATTTCAAGAATAACAATTCAAAGAGTTAAAAGGAAGAAAAAGGAAAATAGGACTAGGACATAGGTATGAGAAGAAGAAATTTAAGATAGTCATGGAAGGATTAGCTATCACGAATTCCTTTCTTATCCTTCTGCATGTGCTAGTTAAAATACCTTGAGTGAGATTAATTCTTACCCCTCTGCTGAGATTCACTAATCCTGTACTGTTCTGGTATTTTAAAGCTAGGTTCCTTTGCAAAAAGATTTTGTCTCAGTTCTAAATGCATAATACTTTACATTAGATACTGTGTAAATAATTCAAGTGTCTTTAGTGTACCTGTCAGAAAAATGAAGAGTATTTGAAATTTACATGTACATAAAAGAAAAAGGGTGGTAGATAGGAAGACAAGGTTCTTGACCCATTGATTATATCTTGGCATCTTACAGCTGTGTAGGGCCAGTATTTCCAATTCTAAGATAAAAATGAATCTATATTGATTTCTAATCTCTTTTGAGCATCTTTTGGAAAAAATGATATTTATTCACAGAGGAGGTACCAATCACTGCAGAACTCTAATGATTTGTTTCAGATGAAAAATGAGCCTGACGTCAAATTATACTAAGCTCTGGAGCAATGTGTTTGTTTTATTTACTCTTTTTCAGCCAGGGTGAATGTCGTTATTTAAAACTCTATTACTTCCCATAAAACCTATGGCATCTTATTATGTAATGTAGTTACATGCAGTACAAATATAATCTGTATTTCTAGTGTCTGATTCTCTCACTGGATTGAAAAAGGAGTTTTGTTACGTATATATTCCAGCTCCCCCATACTATGCTATGCACATAGTAAGATAATAATCAGTCTATTTAATGGGAATGCTTGAAAAAATGTTCAAATACGGGGAAAACAGGTGTTCTTGCACTAATTCTATTGGCTTAATTGAGTCCAATTGCATATATCTTTTATTTGAGCCATTTCAAATCCCTTTTGGAAGAATTTAATTACAAATCATAAATTAATGAAAATTACAGTGATTTATGGATTCATGTTTTCATAGTAGACCAAATGTTCTATGTTTTCCATCATCTCTACAATCTCAAGAACTACGAATCTGGTACTCCATTTGTATTTAGTGTTCACTTAGATGGTTCAGATTGAAAATGACATTGGGTCATTGTCACTAACACCAACTGTCTAATTTGAGTATAAGTTTCCTTTGGCTCCCATTAAACTTTTGAACTCCTTGTGAAAAATTGAGAAAATTATGATTATAATCTTGGCATATGCTTCCAATTTTGATATGAGGAATTAGAAATGACTGCAATTTATATTAGATTATGCTCAAACATTTTACTAGTTAATTCATCAAAACACAGATATGTTTTCCAAATAGTAATTTTTGAATTCAAATTAAATTTGCAAAGACATTTAATCCATATGCTTCATACTGTAACTCATCATTTTGTAGGCGAGAACAGGTCTAAGTTCAGGACTATTTTTTGACTAAGACACTTTGAGTGTTTTTAATTAACATTTAAAACTTTTTTTTCTTTAAGGCTGGAAGTTATGTTTGACAAAGTTAAGGCCAAACACCAAAAGGTTAGTGTTTTGTCTAGAACTCAGCATACATGAATCTTAAATGAATTTTAAACCTGGCTAAAATAAGCTGTCACACTCCCTGAGAAAGTGATAGAGAATAAGGAAGTTTGCCATTAAGGAAGTTACAAGTGAGTATTTAACACCAGCTAGGGATCAAGGAAAGGTAGATGGAAAAGAATCAGTTTGTTAAGGGAAATAAATGCTTCTATATAATAATTAGGCCATGCATGAATGAATAATTTCTTATATATTTTTGAGGAGTTACATAATTTTGGCCCATGTTTTTACTTGCTTTCTTAGAGTTAAATTTAAAATATATATGTGAAACTGCCTTCTTCATACAAGTCAGGTAATTCTAGTCAGGGGTGTGTGTGTCTATGAGGGAGACAGAGACAGAGGAGAAGGTACAAAGATATTACTTCTGAGCTCATACCTTGTGCTGGGAATCATTTATTGCCTTTTGTTCTGGTTGATATTCTGACAAAATGAAGATGGTTTAGCAAGGTCTAAAAATGAATCAGAATCATCCATTACCATGTGGAGTGAAGAACAGACGGGGAAGAGGGTATGAAGGGAGGCTTTGGAGGTTAGAAAAAAAAAATAGGATGATCAGAGGAGAATCAGAGCTTTGACAACCAGAAATACATTGAGTCCTATGTAGTAGCCAGCCTCCAAAATGTTCTTCATTTCCTCATTCTTGTTTTCTCATGCACTTGGGTAGTCTCTTCACACACTGAATCAAAGCTGGCATGCTGACCAATAAAATATGATAGTAGTGGGGCGTCTGTGTGGGTCAGTCAGTTAAGCGTCTGAGTTTGATTCATGTCATGATCTCATGGTTCATGGGTTTAAGTCCTGCGTCAGGCTCTGTGCTGACAGCTCAGAGCTTGGACCTGCTTTGGATTTTGTGTCTCCCTCTTTCTCTTTCCATCCCACACTTGTGCTCTGTCTTCAAAAATAAATAAATGTTAAAAAAATAAAATAAAATATGAGAGTAGTGATGGTATATAATTTCCTGAGCTAGGTCATGAATGGCATTGCAGCCCGTGCCCAATCTCGTGATCCTTCTGGAAGAATTCTGTTGCTATGCCAAGAGGATGATCAAGAAGCTACAAGTGGAGGGAAGCTGAAGCTCTAGCTAGAAGCCAACACAGCCTTGCCAGTCCTGTGAATGAGCTTCCTTGGATATATACTCTCCAGACCCAGTGCAGCTTTCCTGTGACCTCAGTCCCATCCATCATCTGATTGTAACCTCATGCGAGATCCCCCCAAAAAACATCCAACCAAACTCTGAAATTCCTGACCCACAGAAACCATGATAAATAATTACTAGTTATGGTTGTTTTAAGTTATTAAGTTTTGAGTCATTCGTTATATAGCAATAGATAAATAAAGACGCACAAAAAGTTGATTCAGGAGGGTCGCCTGGGTGACTCAGTCAAACTTTCAACTCATGATTTTGGCTCAGGTCATGATCTCACACTGTGAGATCAAGCCTCATGTCAGGCTCTGCACTGGACAGAGATTCTCTATCTCTCTCTGCCCCTGCCCCTGCCCCACTCATGCTCTGTGTCTCTCTCTCTCTCAAAAAAAAAAAAAGTGGATTCAGGAGTAAAATATACCCATTTATGCAAATATCAAATATGTAGTGAGTGCAGGTACTTTGAGAATTCAATGGAGAAAGATGGATGTAATCCAGACTTAGAGAACTTACAGTGTAATGGAAATGGATCCTTTTAAATGTTTTTTTTTTTAATGTTTGTTTATTTTAAGGAGGGGGGAGTGACAGAGTGAGAGGGAGAGAATCCCAAGCAGGCTCCATGCTGCCAGGATAGACCCCGATGTAGGGCTTGAATTCACAAACCATGAGATCATGACAAAATCAAGAGTTGAGTGTTTAACTGACTGAGCCACCCAAGTGCCCCCTTTTTTAACATTTTAAAGGTATTTATAATATTAACAAATTACTAATGCAGTAGTATAAATGAAGACGGTCATATGAAGGGAACATTAAGAGGCTAAAATGCAAACCAGGGCTTAATTAGGGGAAGAGATTTTAGAAAAAAAAATGTTATGGTAGACTTTCTGAAGAGATGACATTTAAATCAGAATAAGAAGGCAGAAAAGGAGCTAGTACGTTTTCTGGAGAGAAACACAGACCTGTGTGTTCAAAGGCCCTGTGCTGAGAAAGAGATGAGTGTAGCTGAAGAAAGGAAAGTTGGCTCAGAGTGTGAACTTTACGAGCAAGGAACGTAGGATAGGAGGCAGAAACTAGATTTTGCAGGATTTTATAGAAAATGGTAAGAAGTTAGGATATTCAGTTGTAATCTACTGAAGGGTTTTGAACAGAGGAAGGTAACATTCTCAACAAATTCAATTAATGCTAGGCACAAAAGTACTCCTTCGTGACAATGACAATTTCTTTAGGGATTGGGTTGATGACCAGTCAAGGACTCATGCCTTTAATGACATTTCTTGATGATAGTATTTCTTCTTATGTTGAATGCGTTCATCCAGTGGAGAATTGTGAGATGAATAAGTTGTTCAAACATTTGAGGAAGGATTCTTGGTACATAAATTTGTTATTGTGTATTTTTAGAGAATTTAATATCAGCTGGACTAGTATCTTTCAGTTTGCTTTGAATTTGCAATGCTGTATTACTACAACAGCATAACAGTAAAGAACAGAATCATTTCTCTGGGGTGTTACGGGTCTAAGAGTTGAAGAATCTTCCAAGACAAAGATCTACTGAATTATAGTCTATAAAATGCCTCACTATAATCAGGAAAACCATTTTATTTACCCACATCCTCAGCCCAGTGTTACAAAGAAATAATCATATGTAGTGAGTATAATCGTGTTTTTCTAGCATAAGGAAACCTAATCGTGTTGAATCATGGCACAGACACGATTTGACAAAATGAAATAATGCAGGTACCATTCAAAAAAAGAACACATTAATTTTGGATTTGCAATTTGCTACAATTACTATTACTAGGCCTATTGCTTTAATAGTGGATATTCAATTTGGATTTTTCATTTTTTTTTCCCAAAAGGATTGAGTGTCAACTCAAATTCTATAATTTGCATTTAAAAAAATACATTTCTCATCAGTGTAAAGTACTGTTTGTCACCTGGCAGGTAATAATTTCCTATCCCAACTCTTAGTTCTGGTGAATATTTTCCCCTTCAAAGAATATATTAAATCAAAAGAACACAACATTTTATGCTAATGCAATCTTTGTAAAGACTGAGATAAAATTTCAAGTACTGATAATTATGAAAACCCTATAAGAGGATTCTGGAAATATTGGTTTCCTATTCCTTGGGATACTGTTCTGTCAAAAATAAATGATTTTGTATATTGATTTTCAAAAGACTAATTCTAAGGGACATATTTCCAGAAAACACCTTTCTCCAACAGGCCATTTAATTTACTCCCTGAAGAACCACATTTCATAATTTTGCATTTGCAAGAGTAGTAACATTTATCATACATATTATTTGTCTTTAGAACGATCATTTTGACTTTAAAGTATGTAATGGCTCAAAATAGTAATTTTTTGAATAATCAATTGCATTCAAAAATTCAATAATTGTACATTTAATACCCATTTTGTTTAAGGATTTTCCTAAAGGTCAGAGATCCAAAGAAGACAAAGATTCTTTTTATTCAGCCAGCTACTAGTACAGTTCAGGAGACAAGAATTTCAGACTATATTGTGTTTTTGGAACAAATAAAAGAAAATTACCACCATAATGATCTCAGAAAGAGGCCAAAGTGAAGGACGTCTTCCTGGAGGAGGTGATACTTCAGTTGGGTTTGAAGGCTGAGTGAGAAAAGAAGGAAAAAAATGTGCTATGTACTGTATGTATAGTAGAGCAGGCAAATGGTGAAAATAATAAAGGAGTAAGATTAAAAGGGGTATTCTTTGCTGTATTATGATATTGTAATCTATTCATAATGCAAAAGAAAACCATGGGGATATTTTTACTCAGATCTTAAATCTATTTTAGAAAAACTTAAACAAACCTAGTGTATGGATTTTTTCAAAAAATCATCCTCAGTTGTGTTTGCCATGCTGATATTGTCTTAACTCTATATTTTTGAAAGAGAAACTCAATACTCTAATACTCATGAAGGTGGCTGGCACGTCAACCTTAGAGAGCAAAATCCTTAATTAAGGCTCAGATCAGCCACAGCGAAGCAGCAATCTTTCCCATATTGATCTGGATAAACCGCTTAGGAGAGTGAAAATGGCATTGTCTCTGTTTATTTTCCTTACACAGCCAGAAGTTGAATTTTTGCCATTTTGTCTTCAGCAAAATAAACCCAGAGTGATTCTCTACTCTGCCGGTTGACTACCCTGTCTCCTTTGCTTTTTAAGTCTGGAAGCTGGACAAGGCCACAGCTGCCCATTAGGGAGCCTTTCAATTTCAGCACACTTTCCCCAAGGCCAGCATCTCTGGGGACATTGCTTTCAGAACAGTGTTGTGAAGGTGCTCATGAGGACAATGTGAGAGACAGTCAACATCCTGACTAGAGCACTTGAAAAAAAATAGATTGTGTTGCTCTTTTGAGCAAGAAGTCATTAATCCAAGTGAAATACAGGAAACCATACCACCACCACCACCACCAAAAAAACCCCACTTTCTCTCCAGTCTGCTTTTTTGTAGCCAATGTCATACCATATCAAAGGTTTTTAATGCTTGTGAAGAAATCATCAAAACCATCTGTTTCTATACAGTTAAGTAATCATTAAAGTGCTTTTAATCAAATTGCAGGGAGTTTATAATTGGATTGAAGACTCCTTTCTGTATAACCTTAGTGTGGAGCTCCCTTGCCCAGGAACATATTCTTGTTAAAATATTTGCAAAAGTTAAGGCAGTTATGAGTTGCAGATATCTACATCTATTAGTACAGTTATCTACAGTTAAGAGTCTTAGGGTAGGTTTCCAGCTGTAGAACCTGAGATGAGATCCACATGCAATTGATTCATTGCTTGGTTCTCTCCCATTTCCTTTCCTCTTCCCCTCAGTCTATTGACAGTCCCACAGAGTAGCTTTTGTTGGATTCCACAGGGGTGGTCTATAGAGTAATTTGTGCCTCAGTATGTCTTAAACCAAATAAACCATGCTGAAACCTTCCTTTACAACACCCTTCCTTGGAAGATCCCAAGGAAATTTGCATTCCACATTCTCCAGTTGTCTATACACTGGTTCCAGAAGCCTGAGAGGAGTACAAGAGAGAGGACCATAGATACTGACTGTTAAAAAAAAAAGTGTTATAAAGCTAGAAAGAGCTAAGTAAATAAAAGTATTCAAGGGGACCTGGTTGAAGTAAAGAAATTATTTACGCTCAATGACTTAATTGAATAATGAGCACATAAAAGTTTGATGTGAAGTGATGGGAACCTCGGGAAAGACAATTTACAATCAGGACTATCCTGAAAATTTATGACATGTAGCCCAACTAAGGATAAACATGTAAAATAGTCATTCATTCACAGCACTCCATTTACCAAATGGCCAAAAAGATTGTAGGGGTAGCTATTTTCATGTCAGATTCTTCAGAATGGTGGACTCTAATGGAAAAATCATTGGAATAATTGTTAGAATAGAATGCTATCAACTTTGTTCCATGCTTGTGAATTAGGGTATAGGAACAGTAAACATTTCTGCCTTATGTGTTACACTGGCTACTGTGGTGTACCAATTAGACTCTCCTTTACCACATTGGGGCTCCTATTTCTATAGCTGCTAGTAATGGTGGATGTTAATGCTTCATAGCTGTCTTTCATCAGAAAACTGCCTTTGGCCAAGGTTCACAGCTTCACCTAATGCCAGGGTCCCTTCTCTGGGAACAGTCTGAATCTGGTGGGAATTCAAGTATGAAGATCTTACTCCTCGCATTAACTTTTTTAATGCTTATTTATTTTTGAGAGAGAGAAGAAAAAGTGCATGAGTGGGGAGGGACAAAGACAGAGAGGGGGACAGAGAATCCAAAGCAGGCTCTGTGCTGACAGCAAGAGAGCCCGACATGGGGCTTGGACTCATGAACAGTGAGATCATAACCTGAGGTGAAGTTGGATGCTTAACTGACGGAGCCACCCAGACGCTCCTTGAAATATTTGAAGGAGTAAGTCATGGCTAGAACTAGTTGTAGGATTGGCTGAGGCTTCCTTTGCAACTATACCACTGTTCAACTTCTCCCTCTGTCCAATCCTGCTTCTTTTACTCCCTTATAGTTGTTCTTGATAGCTCTCTCGAAGAAGTGTCCTGAAGGTATTGTCTGCTTTCTAAAGAAAATGGTGTAAAAATGTTGGTGATACATTGGTCCCATGAAGCAGAATTTATGTGGGATTTTGTTTTTCACTTTGATTACATATACATAAAATAAAAATTACTATTCTTTGTGTTTAATACTCTTTTTTAGTTGAAGTATAGTCGACACATAATCTATTAGTTTCAGGTGTACAACATATTGATTTGACAAATCTGTATATTAATGCTCACCACAATAAGTATAGTCACTATCTCTCACCATATAATGCTATTATAATATTATTGACTATAGTCCTTATGCTGTAATTTTATCTCTGTGACTTACTTATTTTGTAACTAGAGGTTTATACCTCTTAATCCCCTTTGTCTGTTTTACTCATATCTCCCCCAACTCCCTCTGGCAACCAGCAGTTTGTTCTCTGTATTTAAGCATGTATGTTTGTTGGTTCATTTGTTTTGTTTTTTAGATTCCACATATAAGTGAAATTATGTGATATTTTTCTTGTTTCACTTAGCATAATATCCTCTAGTTCCATCAATGTTGTCACAAATGGTTAAGATCTCAGTGTTTTTTACGGCTGGGTAACGTCCCTCTGTGTGTGTGTGTGTGTGTGTGTGTGTGTGTGTGTGTGTGTGTGCGTGTGCGCGCGCGCGCGCTTGCGCGCTTGTCTTTATCCATTTATCTATTGATGGACACCTGTATGGCTTCCATATCTTGGCTATTGTAAATAATGCTGCAGTAAGCACACGGGTGCATATATCTTTATGAATTAGTGTTTTTGTTTTATCTGGGTAGATACCCAGTAGCGGAATTACTGGATCATATGGTATCAGTATTTTTAACTTTTTGAGGAATCTCCACACTATCATTCACAGTGGTTGTACCAATTCCCGCCAACAGCACACAAAGATTCTCTTTTCTCCACATCCTTGCCAACACTTGTCATTTCTTCTCTTTTTGACACTAGCCATTCTGACTGGTTTGAGGTGATAACCTCATTTTGCTTTTGATTTGCATTTCCCTGTTGATTAGTGATGTTGAGCATCTTTTCCTGTGTTTCTTGGTCTTCATTTGGAAGAATGTGCTCTTCCCAGTGTTTAATTGGATTGTTTGGTTTTCTTGTTGAGTTGTATAAGTTTTTTTTTAATGTTTATTTATTTTGAGAGAGAGAGAGCATGTGCATGAGAGGGGGAAAGGCAGAGAGAGAGAGAGAGAGAGAGAGAGAGAGAAATCGAAGCAGGCTCCACACTATCAGTGTAGAGCCCAACATAGGGCTTGAACTCAAAAAATGTGAGATCATGAGCTGAGCTGAAATCAAGAGTTGGATGCTTAACTAACTGAGACACCCTGGTGCCCCAAGCTGTATAAGTTTTTTAAAATATATTTTAGATATTACCCCTTACCAGATATTTTATTTGTAAATATCTTCTTTTATTCAACCTACTGACTTTTTATTAAGATTTCCTTTGATGTGAAAAACTCACTATTTTAATCATTTTAAAGTATCTAATACTTTACTACCCTCACATTACTACCCTCACATTACTACCCTTGCAACTTGTACAAAATCACCATTCTCTAGTTCCAGAATATTTTTGTCACCTTGAATATAAATCCGTTACTCATTAAGCAGTAACTATTCATTCCCCACTCCTTTCTGCCTTAAACAACCATGAATCTGCTTTCTGTCTCTATAGATTTTCTTTTTCTGGATATTTAGCACAATTTTAATTATGAAACAGGTAGTCTTCTGTGTCTGGCTTTTTTTTTTTTTTTTTTTTAGTATAATGTTTCCAAGATTCATTTATGCTGTAGCAAGTATCAATACTTTGTTCCTTTTTATAGCTAAAGAGTATTCTATCATATGGATATACTATTTTGTTAATCTATTAATCCATTAATGTATATTTGTGTTGTTTCTACCTTTTGGCTATTATAAATAGTATTGCTATGAACATTCCCATATAGTTTTTGCTTGAAGACTTGTTTTCAATTTTTGAGGGTATATATCTAGATGTGACGTTTTTCTTTCCTATTGTATTGTTTTTGACTTGTTGAGGACATGCCAAACTGTTCTCCATAGTGGCTGCATTATTTTATATCACCATTATTAATAAATGAACCATTTTCATTACAGATTCTAGGTAGTTGTGACTCTAAGGGAAAGATCTTTGGGATAATTGTCAGAATGGAATTTTATTTATGTTCTAGTTTCTTCACATCCTCACCAACACTAGTTATTTTCTGTATTGTTTAATGTCATCATAGTAGGTATGAAGTAGTATCTCATTATGGTTTTGATTTATAAATTATTAATAACTAATGATGTTGAGTATCTTTTCACATGCTCATTTGATATTTGTAGTTCTTACCTCATTTTCAGTTGGATTTTTTGTTCTTTAGTTGTTGAGTTATAAAATTCTTTACATATTTAGAATGAGACTTTGGAGCTAGATTACATATAATACAGCTGGCAATAGACCATACCACTGATTATGTCTTGACATCATCTGGAATGCTATATAGGTGCAAATGTGAAAATTTCCAACAGTTGTGAACTGAGGCAGGACATTGTGAAAGAAAATACTCTGGCAGATGTAATATCTCAGGCATTTGGGATGTTCTAGGAATTTTACAATGATAAATATTATGTCTCTCGCTGGGAGTTATCATTGTACTGGAGAAAGACAATGAAAGTAAATGAAAATTAAAAATAAAATAATCAGTTAAAAGATAAAACGTCAGAATCACTCTTTGGAAGGTTATGAAAGAGAACCATCTTTTAGAGTTTGAGTTCAGAAAAAGCAGAGCAACAGAGAAAGCATTGGATCAAGTTGTAAATTTAATGACAGCAGAGCTCCTGGATAATGTTGATTTTTTTTTATCTTGTTCAATTTCTAGAAACCTAAGTCTGATTCTCCAGGTCAGAATTTCTAATGAGAATAACTGGCAAAATGTATTTTGGATAGAAACATTAAGCTGGTTCACCTAAAGATCTGGAATCCCCAGATTTCCCTAAATTTTCTGTGTCTATAGAAGTATTCTTCTTATCCTAGGTAAAGACTAGGATCCTTTCCCATACACTTGATTGCAGATCATGCAGAACCTTGCCTCGCAAGACACATGGCTTCCTTGGGGTATGCTCCCACCTTCCCGTCTACTCATCAGACCAATAACTAGGTCAAATCATAACATATGCCAACTGGGACAATCCTAAATCTGCTAAGGAAGAAAGGAGACTACATGGAATGACATAATATTTAATAGTAATAGTAATAGTAGTAGTAAATGTGCCAAAAGAAGTTAAAAGAGTGTATGAGTCTCAGCTCAGTGCATTGGGATTTTTTGGGGGGGTGGTGAAAGTGGGTGGTGAACATAAAGTTTGACAGTGGAGCATTTATCAGTATAGAGGGACTCCATGAGGCAGGATCTGACACATGTAAAGAACTCCAAGAGATGATATTAACTTTCTGCTAGGATGACTCTTAAAATTTTGGAGAAAATGGTAATCCACATAATAAAAGAGAAATGCCAGTATTGCCAAGGCAGAAAGTAGAGGAAGGTACTGAAAGATTTATAGGAATGGACACATAAGGTTAGAGATACTTTGTCACCTGAAATATTCATTTACTAACTATATCTCACAAGAAGACAGAAAGCATTGCATTTACTAAGTGATAAGGAATTTGATGGTGAAAAGGTCACTAGCAATCCTGGGAAACTGTTGTAACTGTCTTCTGAGGGCTAGGGATAATGGTAAAGTATATTGTTACATGAATTGGTTTCATTATAGCAATAGGGACCATACAGTTCCCAAAACAATAGAGACCAGATGGTGATACTTAATTGTCAGGAGTATGGAGGGAGCTGTTATTGTAACAAGTAGAAAAGTTGCAGTGAGAGTCAAGGCACCCTAATGCACAGATTACTGTTGAGATGGTAAATAGAGTCCCCAGATGGCAAGGTAGATGAGCAGCCAACAAGGATATTGATCAATCTATATAATAAAAATAAATTAAACATGAATAATCATAAAGCCCTCTTAATAAAAATAATGATATTTTTAGACCTACAACCCATTGATTGAAGGAGAGGCTAGAATTCTTAGTCCACTAACAAATACATAGTGTACAGTAAAGCTTTTCCAAGTCCTTTTCCAAACAGACCAATGACAATTTATTTAGGTTACCAAATACCTAGAAAAGGTAATATCTAGACATTTTGAAGACTGCATGAAGCAGAGTCCATTTTTGCTTTAATGACGCAGGACCTGAAGCGTTATTAGGCCCTCCTTCCTTCCCCTGGGGATATAATTTATGGTGACCAGAAAATAGAAAGGAGTCCTGGGCTTGTCTGGCTTACAATAGGTACACTGGATGTATGGAACTACTCAGTGATCATTTTGACATAGATATATTTGGTCGCTGAAAGTAGTCTCCCCCACACACACACACCAATTTATTAATTTCTTGGCATGTGGGATAAGACCTATCTTGGAAGGCCAAGTGGAAAACAATAAAGCTACTCCAGGATTATAATAACTATAGTACAAGGGATCCATATTATTTGGCTCTCCCACACAACTTGACATTTGTCCAGAATATCTTTCATATCTATTTAATCAGACAAGTAAGCAAGGTATGCCTAATGCACTGGGCAACTTGGCAAGGTAGATGCATTTCAGACACTGGGAGATGAAACCTATACAATTCAAGGGGTAATCACATGAGTATGGTTTCTTAAGGTCTGGTGGTTGAGAGCAAATCACCTGTAAAGTAAAATGCAAATGCATCTTGTATCTCTCTAAAATAAGAAGGAAGCACCATGGCTGTTAGTTCATTTTCAATTCTCTATGCAACATATTGCACACATTGATTCAACCTACTTAATAATACAGAAGACGACCACCTTAAATGGAGTTTAGAATTGGAAATGGCTTAATATTCAGACCCAACTGTGACACAAATGACTCAGCCACTTGGACACTAAGACTTAGCAAACTATATGGCATTTGATGTTATCTTTAAGGGAAAAAAATACCAGGTAGAATTCATGCCAAACCCATGTAGGGGATTGCAATGTAAAATTCTAGTGTTCTGGTGTAAGGCCATGCTATGTATAGCAGAAATCTATACAGCCTTAAAAAAATATAAAACAGATTCTGGTGTGCTCTTAGGTCCTTATGGAGATAGAATATTTGATTATGGATCATCAAAGGGCCTTATAACCAGAAACAACTACCATGCACTTGGTTCTTTCAGTTCCAATAAGTCATAGTGTTGGAAGCATCAGTAATAATCCTTCCTAAGTTGGAAATGGTATCTTCAAGAGAAGGGGCAGAGTATGTATGTTCAGAGGGTAAATGAAAACTGCATAAACAAGTGGCCTGGAACCCATGTCATCAACCACTGCTACACAGCCTCCTCTCCTTCAGCTTGTGCCTGTACCATGGGGAAGAACCTATGGCCAGCTGATTGAGTAGGAAAAAGTAGGAAGAAGGCAAAGCTTGTTTAGAGGTGTGTTGGTTTGTTACATGGGTGCAAACCTAAAATGCACTGTTCCTACACTATAGCGCTTCTTGGGAATGACTGAATGATGGGTGGGAAGAAATCCTCTCACTGTCAGTTTTGAACTGTGTCCATGGCCATCCATTTTGTAAATAAAGAGAAGTAGTCCAAGGAAGGGATATTTGCATGCTTGTGGATAGTGATAAATGGCATGATTACAAAGCAGGAAGCAGGTGGGTCTATGGGAGTAAGAATCTACGCTAAAAGGAAACATTGTGCAAGCAAGTAGATGGAATGACTTGGTAGCAGCAATGGAGATGGGAACAAGTTGTCAGATTCTGAATATAGTTTGAAGGTAAAATGAAAAAGATTTCCTGATGGATTGGATATGGTTTGTAGAAAACAGCAGAAGCCAGGGAAGTTTCCAAGATTATTGTACCTAAAACACACACACACACACACACACACACACACACACACACACACACACAGTTACTTTAAAATACACTAGAGATTAAAAAAAAATCTTAACAGTAGCTATCATCTCAGTTTCCATAGCATTTAATTCACATATAGTTTTCCTTCTTGCTCTATAGTATTCAGAATATAATTTTGATAGTAACATGTATTGGGTTACTTTAGCCATACTTCTGTCATTGAATAAATATGTTGTTTACCACTTTTTTAGTCAATAATACTGCAAAATAATATTAATACATAGAAATTTGCATTTAGGATTAATTCTCTAAGATGGTATATCGCTGGCAATAACACTTTAAGAAATGTATCTTGGTTTTCTCTTACATTTGAGGGCATTAGTTATTACTTACAAATTTGTCTTTATATGTACATAAATGACAATTATTATAATAACATAAAATATATTACATAGATTGTTATTATATAATGTTATTTAATATGTAAAGTATAAGACTGTATAATATATATTATATATATGTGTATATATAAGTATAAAATATTTTCCAGTCATATAGAGACATATTATAACTTAAAAATGTCTTCATTTGTTTGATTGGTATTGAGATAGAAATATTTTTTCCATATACTTGGAAACTATTTAGTATTTCCTCATACACATGGTCTTTCCAGGTCCTTTGCCACTTTATTTCTTAATTTTTTTGGTATTTTTCTTATCGATTCGTATAACTTTTCTGTATTAATAAAGACTTTGTCAGTTTGTCACATTTGCTGGAAAGACTTTTGGCAGCTTTTTTTGAAATAGACTTTTTATAGCTTTTTGTTGATATGTTGCTTTGTGATTGCTTCTTTATTTCTAAATTTAAAACTGTATCCACTTGTCAGAAATTTTTCTCAACAGCCTATCCCATTTTCTCCTAGTTAACTATGCTTTAATCTTAATAGTGAATTTTTCTTTTTGCCTCCCGAACTATCTCTTGCTGTGTAGTAACTTCACCATTATATATAAGAAAACCAAGGTAGAGAGTAGTGTCTTACCCAAGCCATTCTCCACCCTCATCCATGTTACCATCTAGCTTAGTTGGCAAGAGAGAGAACTCAAAATAGAAACCATCTGCAATGCTAGCAAGACATCAAACTATAATATTTCACATGGGAGATGTTTGACCAGGTGTTTTTTTAGTAGATCAATCAATAACTATGTATCATAGGATAGTACAAAAGAGGAAAGCTTCCTAATGCAGGCATTGAAACCCTGTAAAGGCTATTGCTTTTAGCTTCAATGATTCATCACCCCTTTTCCTTTCTATATGTAGGTATTTATCAAAGATATGTAATTACATTTTTAATGTGTTCTACAATTCTAATATGATTACTAACTAAATCAAAGAATATTTACCATTTGTTATCCAGTTTACTCTTTATACCAACTTTGGTCGAAGGACACAAAGTGAAAACTCAGGAGAATCAAATAATCAGTTCACTAATACTTTAATGAAGGACAATGAATAAGTCAGTGGGAGAGAGAAAGCTGGGGTAAAAGCCATGATCTATATCTATATCTATATCTATATCTATATCTATATCTATATCTATATCTATATCTATATATCTATATCTATATCTATCTATATATCCACACACACACATACACACACACAAGAAAAACAAACAGCAAACAAACTCCGCTTCTTCCACTTT